>NC_056744.1:88802122-88909622 GCF_019279795.1 Protopterus annectens
GAATCGAACGGGCAACGTCTAACTGTGAGGTGACAACGCTACCGTGGTTTTTATATATATTTGCTGATTTCATAAAAAGCACAAATACAACATGTACAGAATTAAAACTGTACAATATAAATCAAAGAATGTGCTATACAAGACAGGCCAATCACAGCAATCAACTTGCTATGACAATTACATAATAAAACAGCATCTCAGATTCTTGGAGAGCAGACACTTTGCTTATCAGAACCACCTTTATCTTCTATCAGCAAAAAAGGTACTTTAAATATCATTAATCTCAGCACTTGTTTTTTTTTTTTTTTTTTTTTTTTTTAGTGCAGCTGATCTCAGTCTTTTGATGAAAGTCCTAACTTTCATACCAAGAGGTAAGCTTAATTTAGCAAACATTGTTTCTTCCAAACTGTTTACTAGGAATGTTGACCTAAAATGTTTTTATCAACAAAAACAAACACACCTACGTACACACAACATATGTACATAAGCAAACAAGTGGTTTGGGAGGGAAGTCATCACTTTGGAGCACCCCTTGTAAAAAGCTATGGAAGAGCACTAATATTAACGTCTTTTCTTTTCTTTTCTTTTTATTCCCCCCCCCCATGCTGATCATTAGTCCACTCTCAGCCAGCTAACCCATTCATTCCCTCAACAATGAAAGTGAGGGATGGGTGACAGACAGTGGCGGCTGGTGACTTCAAATCACAGGGGGGCTGCAGGAGACGCTGAATGGGTGGGGTCAAAGGGAAGGGGTGTGGTCAACCATAAAGGGGAGGAGCTATGCACAAAACCACAAAAAACTAACTTTAATTAAATACGCTGCCCTGGGTGGCAAACCATCATTATGAAAGTCCAATCAAGACAAAAATAAGTGTAGAAGAATAAAAATATTTCAATGCATTGGCTGCATGACAGCTTACTTAATATCTAGATGGAAACAAAAGGTTGTGAGGCATGAAAAATAAATTACTTTTAAATACATTACTAGAATGCCAGTCAAAATCAAGTATAAGAAAAACCAGAAGCACTCAACTCAAACCACTTCTCCTTGCACTGCAGTTCTAATTATAATATATTCAGCTTTATTAAAGTACCAAGCAACATGCTGAAAGTAGAAATCTATGTGATGCCCCCACTTGTAAAAATGTTTCTTATCCAAAAAGACCTGCTGCCTGACAACTTGTTTCATGGGGAAAACATGATAAAAGTAAAATGAAAAGCAAACAAGAAACAAGCTCAAGATACATTGCTTAAAGGATTACTGTACAGGTTATGGACCACACATGATTGGCATTCTGTTTAGTTTACGGGTAAAGTCTGTAGAGATGACTGGAAGTCTCCAACAAGTGTAACGAGCTTTTAAAATAATGGAATCCTGTCCTTTAATACCCAAGGCTTATACATTATCTAGTCAAGTATTCTCTGCATGGCAACAACAGAAAGGCTTTCAATGTTGGCAATTCTTTAACAGTATGCTTATTAAAGCTTACTTGCATCTTACGATGTCAGACAAGCTTACCTTATGGTCATTAAAGCATTGCTACTTAAACACAGAGCAACAGGCACTTTGAGTAATAAGCATAAATCTGAGTAATAAGCATAAATCAACAGTACAAAATATGACAGAAACCAGACCATTCTGCAAAATCAAGGACAGATGAAAAGCCACTGTAGTACTTATGCAGTGTGTCCTCCCCATCCAAGGTAGATACAACTACTCCTTGCCTTGCTTGGACACATCCAGAGTCACTACATGGGGAGTGGGGTGCAACAAGCATGCCACAATTTGAAATCTCTGGCTGACTGTGATGGCCCTGACACATTTGTCATACCTCTCAACCTCAAGAGCAAGAAATCTGGACAAAGCCATACACAGAAGTGGGACAAAGGCACAACAATAAGGACAATTTTAAATATTGCTCTAATAAACTTAGAAAGATAATAGAATAGGTCTTGCATTAGTATGAATTTTCTGAAGGGTATAAAATCTGAAACTCAAATGTCTGTCATTTTCTAACTTCAGTCTTTAGTGATTTGTCACTAATTTGCCAAAACACAATTTTATGAAAAATGGACCAAAAATGTGATGCAAAAATATAAAATAGACACAGAATACAGCTGCTACCTGTCAAAGAAGGGACACTTTAATATTAGTACTGCTACCTTGAGCAGCTGACAAAATAAAAGAATCTACATGCATTTCAAGTAATCTATAACTTTGATTATTACAGTTATTTCTTAAATGTAAACCCTCCATGTTTTTTTCCAAAATTGCTATTTTGCGGAGGGATTATTAGGGGGAAGAGCAACATTTTGAGCCAAAAATTGGGGACAGTTGAGACTACTATCTTTCAGAGGTTTAAGTTAGTATATTCAGAAAATGGAGGCTACACTCTCAGGACCAACATGACCCTAGTAACATTTAATATATAGCCTTATATACAAAGACACTTTGAAGAATATAGCTGCAGAAACTCTGAAGATGTCATAAACTCAATCAAGCCGAAACCACATGCAGACAACATTTCACACAGACCTTCCACATTAAATCACATACCCACAATCATCATAACATGAAGTAGAGCTTGTCCATAACAACAAAATATCTAGAAACTCAATCAAGTCAGAGACACTGATCTAGCATCCTCAAAAACATCTTAGTTATTGGTGACTACATTATGCATAAAACAGATGCATACATTAATAGATTGTAAATGGAGATCATGACAGTATTATACCCATGCCTACATTCAGCCAACATTAATGCCACCTCTGAGGTTAAGGAAAAATACATTTAATTACAGTCATTTTTTCACTTTGCAGTGAGCAATCTAGAAAAGCCTTCTGTATTAGATATTCAACAGCATATATTGAGATTATCAGCTTGTCGTGGATGGCCCACTAAAACAGTAACAGTTTACCACATAAGACGCACCCACATCAGATCTTGGAACTCACGTATATTATTGTGCACAAATACACACTCAATTTCTGAAATACACATACTTTTGGAGAGTTGTATTTTTAAAATACAAATGCTCACATTTAGTGGCATAAAATGCAATGGAAGTTTGACAACAATTTGTGGAAACATATATTGTGTTTGGTTTAACCAAGTAAGAGAGTCCCTATTTAATTTACTTACCTAATTCTGCAGCACGCACCCTGCACTTTCTTTCTTCTTCTATCTTCTTCACTCCAAAGTAAACGATAACCCGATAATCCACAGAAATGAAAAAAAAAAAAAAAAATACAATGATGATTATAACTAATTTTGCCAAAAAAAGAATCGGATCCTAACCTAAACTGACTGATTCTCACTCTCTTCCCAGCTCATAAAGCCCGGGAAGAGAGCAACAACCAATCAGCAGCATTTAGGCTTTAGCAAAGCAGGCACGTCATGACTGACGTGCCTGCGGACGTCGCAGTCCGAGCCCCTTCCAAGTCTATGCGGTTTGGAACCGCTGCCGCATAGACTTCTGGGCATCACAATGATGCCTTATGTGCTCCTCCGGGCTGCAAAGAAAACAAAAAAAAAAAAAAGAAAAGAAGCTGTTTACAACGCTGGCGGCGCTGGTAAAGATCTTAATGCGATAAGCATACTTTCGAGTCGCGGACTCGAAATTTAAAGTAAAAAAAGAGATTTCTTTTTTTTTTTTTTAATTTAATGATTAAATTAAAACACAGACAAGACCAAAAACAACTGAGGGGGCTGCAGACCGGCAGTCCGATGCCACGAGCCGCCCCTGGTGACAGAGGTCATAGTTAAAGCAGAGATCCTTGATGGTTTGCACTTTTTCCTTATTTGGTCCTATATCCCAATTCACATTTGACTAAGCAGGGGGAGGGGGCATGCTATAGGCTGACGATGATGGTTGACCCTCACTTTTTCAAGGGATACTGCCACCAAGCAGTCTTGTCCACTAACCCTGCAGCACTTGAGGTTGTTTCCCTCCATGTCCACCACAGAAATCATGATATCTTAATCTGATCCCCAGTCCAACAGCCCTTCCCTCTCCCTGGCAGAATGAGTGGGCCATGTCCCTTCACTCCTTTCCCTCCCTGCTAGGTTCCTCCAGTGTTGGGAACTGTAATTGAGCCACAGTCCACTGGTTCATACTCTTGACTCTGTCCCTCTCGGCTACAATACCAGGTTAACTCCATTTCTGTTGTATGATAACATGTGGGAGTACAAATCTACTTGTTAACAGGTGATAACATGTCAAATCACTCAAAATCTGTATGGACCCACCTATCCACCAAAACCATAGGAAAGAAAGAAAAGCAACACAGAGTGATTGCTTTATATCAACCTAGTACAATGGCTAGTTAAACTCATTAGTAAAGCTACTTGTCCAAATGGATGAATGCATTAAATATATTAGTTTGTTTGCTCATTCCCACCTACAGCTCCTTCTGTGTATTTCCATTTCACACCCTTAGCTCCATATGGTGTTCTGATACTGTTTTTGAGCTGTTATCCCTAATTACGTGACTTACCAAATGATGATATGCAAGTTGATAAAGGTCAGGTTGTGAGGAACACAATATCACTAAAATTGTTTGCCTGTGGTGCACTGTATTGGAGATACTGGCTCTGGGTTTTCAATTATTTTGAATATTTTTACATTTACATTAATATTTTCATAACTGAGTGAGTTATATTTTTGAGGGACATAGTGTAAAATATGGTGAAAGACATAAAAACTTACTAACATTCATCATTATGATCAACCCCCTTTTTTCCCATTTTCTACATGAGGTTGGGGTACTGCGTCATTTGTCACCATCTTTCTCTGTTCAGTGCCATTCTCCTGCCTTTATGCAATACACTGGAGTGATGCATTTATTATATAGCTGAATTTTTATTTTTTACTTAGACAAGCTGTGTACACAATATTATTGAGAGTTTATGTGAATAACATGAAGCATATACTGTGCCTTTTCACTTTAAGAGAAAATGCCTTAATTGGTGTTTTTTTGGTGCCAAAAACAGTATTTAAATGTATTTCAGATTTTGTAACAGTGTTCTAATGAAGCCTACGTTTAGTGGGTGAAAGCGCTTAACCTCGATTGTCATTAAAGAAGATTTTTATAGTACTGCTGGTGTGCTTGACCTTGTTGTGGTGCTATTCGTGACTCTAGTGCGTTCGTGTTTTGGTCCGTATTTTGTATCTCCTACTTTTTCCTGCATGTCTTCTTTCTTTTGATGACTTTCTGGACTTCTGTATTCCACCACCAGCTTTCCTTATGCACCCTAATTTCCATACTGGCTTGGCCACATATCTGTTCAGTAGTCCTAACACATGCTGTTTTGAGGCGCTGCCATTCTTCTTAAACTGCACCTATAGCCTCTACTTATTGAAATGCTAGCTCCCTGAGTAATTTCTTGAACTGCTTGCTGTCTCTCCAGTCAATTTCCAGGTCTTCAGCCTGGACTCTGTCGACCTCTGAGTCTTTTCTGACCGCTGATTGTGGCAACCAGTGGTTTATGCTGTTGGCTGACTGTTTCACTGGGGATGACTTTGCAATCACTGATTTTACCCCAGTGCCCTTACCTTAGAGGAAATAGTCAACTTCTGCTGACCTCATTTGGAGGCACTAGAGGAATCATGGAGAACCCATTCCAATGGAAACCAAGGTATGTGTACTATTGTGTATACGAGCTACAGGCACTTTCCTCTGATCTACAGTTAATTTATTAGGAGTGTCACTGGCCACAGCCTTCATAATATTACTCCAATTTCTAAATGCAATCCTGCAGCACATTAGGGATTATACTTAGTTTCCATGTCCCCAGAGAAGAGAGCAATCACAATGCAACATTTGTAGGCCATAGCACATTTTCCTGAGAATCTGGGAGCCATAGACTGCATGCACATTGAAATAAAAGCTCCATTTGGTGAGCAGTACATCAACAGAAAAGGATATCACTCTATCAATTGTCAGGGGGGTCTGTATCGTCAAGGGCTCATCTACAATGTCAATGGAGGTAACTCTGACAGTTTTTACAACCTGTATGTAATGTTTTCTAGGAGTGATTTTCCACAAGGACATCATCAGGGATGTAAGTTATGCACTGAAACCTTGGCTCATCACACCTATGAGAAACCCACACGACCCCACTGAGCAAGGTTGCAATGGTAAACATGCTCAATCTAGAAACATTATAGAGCATGTATTTGTTTTTCTCAAGTCAAAATTCTGATGTCTATACACATCTGGAGATGTTCTGCAGCATTACCAGCCACCTCAGCCAAAACACTGAGAGTCTATGCCATGTTGCACAATATAATTGTCAGGAAACAGCTGCAACAAGGATAACAAAGCCAATAACCACAGTTCCCAGCACCACAGGCTGGGCCAGTACACAGATGAGGAGTCTGAGGAAGAACAAGCAGCTGCAGATGATCCTGGCAGACATTGGTGGGCATGAGCCATGGCCCTGGAAAAGAAGTAGAGGATAGAACAAACACTCATTACCTAGGTGAAAACTTAATAAGCAAGACACATACAAACAGTAACAGTGATGCTTGCAAAATTTGCAACCTTTACTTATCCATGTAATGGTTGTGTTCTATGAGCATCAGACAGAGTCAAACCTAGAAGAAACAACCTGTAGCAGCATTAACCACAATAAGTGATGAACCTGTAAAGAAGAGATAACAATTACTATTACCTCATATGCAATTACTGTACATCAGTAAGATAAAATATGGCTCAGGTGTACATGAATGTCAGCAGTACTCATGAGTGACATGTGCAACATGTACCTTAATCTCCCCAATACTGTGCATCATGTATTAATGTTGCCCAACTTAGACACCCCAACAGTGACCAGGGTAATCTTATCATTTTCACAAGCTGATGAACAAGCACTAATTCCTAAGTAGCAGGACTACATTAACTAATGGTGAATTTTTATTGGTTGACAATGATGTGTTTTAGTATAAAATAAATGTTTTAGGGTATGCTGGTCATCTGATGAAGTCATTTTTATGACGAAAACGCAAGTAGATGTATGGTGAAGGCGTTTATGTTATACAAGTGTCTCTGTTGTGCGTTGGAAATAAACTTAGTTAATTTGTTTAAAAGTTGCTGGTTGGAGCCGTCTATCGTGGATACTGCATTTTGCTTTTGGTTTTGAGGACTACATTACTAAAAACAGTACTACAAAGACAATGAGGATCACATACTACATAATTATCTTAACCTGAGCAGGAAAACAGCAGTACAACAATTTTAAGTAAAGCAAGCATCTGAGTAAATAAGAGTTAGCTATCTACTCTGTGCAACAGATATAGGCAACTCCAAGTCATAAACAAATGCACAAAGGGCAGTGTACAGTCATCATCACTTGCACAGGGTAGGGAATGGGTTACTTAAAGGTGAGCCTGATACCAAAGACGTGTGTGTGTGTGTGTGACTGATAAGAAAACAAATATGCATTTATGCAGGCATCATTAACAAAAATTAACTAACTGATCTACACAAATACACACATCAAATACAGAAGTGTAAACTCTCCATCCCCCAATATCAATACAATGACAAACCTGACTAAGGGTTAGAAATATGTAACTCTAGAATATGTAGCAACTTTAACAATGAATCAAGCGTATGAAATTAAATGTTACCATTTGGAATAACCTTTGTTAATGTTAGGCATATACAACAAGCTTAGCAGTTTTTGTCTAAAAATGTAACTTTCTCATTAATACTACTAACATAAAAATGTTCTCACGTGTTCACATCCTCAGAGAAATGTTGCAATAAATGCAAGTAACATTAGATGAGGATCTTTCCAATAATAACTGTGATACATTCTATATCAACTCAAATGGACATAGTGAAGATTATCTGAAAAATAACATCACAAATGTTTAACTCTTAATTCTAAAGAAGTATCACATACCTTGACAGGATCTGTATGAAAGTTCACCAAAAGTAATGCAACTGTAGCCGTCAAACAGCAGTAACTTAAGTTGGTAAATCCAAGCAGTCTTCAATACTGTGTTACAAGTTCCTTAGCCCCACAGTTTACTTATATAGTTCAGATTAATCCTTCTGTATGCAGAGAATATGTAAATCAGGTGTTAACTCATTCTCATTCATGAACCACTGAATTTGTTTGAAAAGCTGGGCAGGTAAACAGGGCATGAGGACCTACGTGATGCTGTGCACAAGCCCTAGCAGCACAAGAGCGAGTATTAAGAAGTGTAGCTTGTTAAGGTCTTGCAAGTGTGAATCATTAGCAGTTGTGCACAAATAATTAACTGTTTTAAACTCCTGCCACTTTGATGCACACTTACAGAGGGTGAAAATGCACTTACAAAAGAAGTTTGAGATTGCATAGACTTATGTAGGAGATAAACTATTCAAACATTTAGGAATATATACTTGAGAGGTAAATGTGCCTCTGAGTACAAAGTGTGTAAGTTACTCTGAGTGTGTAAGTTATGTGAAATACATAAAACTGAAACATACAAACAATAAATTTCTAAATAAATGTAAATCATAATGCAATCACTTTACAAATTTATCAAAAGACAGTACTGCTCAGAAATCAAAGGGAAGAACGCACTCTTGTATTGCATACATCTGATCTTACAATGACATAATTTCTTAGGCTGACTGTTGCAAATATATTTATTCGGCCATCTGCTGTGAAATGACAAAGGACAACTTTGAGAAAATGGGTATAGTGCGCCATACAGGTAAAGCATTATAATGTCAAAGCCTGAGTATATGTACTGCATTTTCTCTGCCTCATAAATATCTCTCAGTATGTAACACATACTGTTGATCTTCTCAATGTTTCATGTTAATGCCATGGATTCAAGGTTCATATCTAGAGGGGTGATATTTGTGTGAAATTAGGGATCCTTAATGTCCATATTTTTAGGGTATAAGACAACAGAGTTGACAAATAATCACACACACAGGCATTTCCCTGTTTTTCCGTTTTTTTTTTTTTTGCTTCATCCTTTGTGTGGCACTTAGCATTGCTCATTTGTGGCTGTCAGCAGTCACTAGCAGTGAAAGATAGTTCATTTCCCAAGGCAAAAACTCAGAAATTTCATTTGGAATGCCATCAGTAGTGCAAACAGACTGACACTAATGCATTGCACTTTAGTCAGCACTCTGGACAGTACCAAGTGCAGAAAATACTGGGCAACTTCCACTGTGGCTCAACATATTAATGCAGTAAATTCCGGGTAACAACAACAATATTGCAGGGTTTGATTCCAGTTTTGTATATTCTGAAGTTAGTATTCCCAGTTTAAGACATTTTTGTGTCATAGAACCTGAGATACAATTGTAATTTTCAATATCTGGGTTGTAACAAAAGAGGTATGCATAACAGATGACAAAAAAAGATAACTGATCAGTGTCAACTGCAGTCTTCTTATTATTGCTTATAGTAATACCACATCTTTATGGGCATGATGTAACAAATGTAGTGACCACATGATTACCTATATTATTAAGCAAAAAATTAATTGTCCTAATTATAATAATGTTATAACCCTCCGCTCCAAAAAATTCTTCAATCCTCAGTCCTTCCAAAATGAACTCAAAGCATGTGATTGGTCTCCCATGTTACACCTTAAACTAGATGAAGCAGTAACCTACTTCAATACAAAATTCCTTCATATCCTCAACTCCCATGCCCCACTTCATTCCTCCTGCATAAGGACTGAAATTGTCCCCTGGCTTACAAAACAAACTAGGCAAAAGATCCTCCTCAGAAATAAAATTTGGAACAAATGGAGAGCCTCTAAAAGTCCATCAAATCATCTTTACTTCAAACAGTTAAGAAATGCCACCAAGAAAGACATTCTTAGGGACAAAAAAGACTATTACTTTCAACTCCTACAAACCCATAAAGAACAACCTCAGAAATTCTGGTCAGGCATTAACAAACTTCTTCAACCAGGTCATTCTAAAACTCCTTCACCTTCCAGATTCAACCAAAATAACTCTGACCAGATTCCAGATGCTTTCAATAAATATTTTACTGAAGCCATTCTAACCCTTGCCAATTCTATACCACCAAGCACCTCTTCACCTCTAAACACCCCTAATACTACAACTCCTACCTTTCACATACAACCTGTCCCTACATCCCAAATTTCCAAACTCCTCCAAAAACTTAAACCCTGCACCCCTTCTACTGACTGCCTTCCAGCAGAATACCTGCAAATAGCAGCTAAAGCCATTGCCTACCCCATCTCCATCCTTATAAACAGAACAATTTCAGAAAGTAAAATCCCTTCCATATGGAAAGTATCCCACATCACCCCCCTACACAAAGGTGATACATCTACTGAGCTCTCAAATTTTAGGCCTATAGCCTTACTCTCACCAATTGCCAAAATAATGGAGAAATGCATACACAGACAACTACTTGACCACCTTATCCATAATAACATACTTGTCAACTGCCAACATGGCTTTAGACCATTCCATAGCACAACTACCGCTCTACTATCCTTTACTGACTCTATAAACAAAAATCGTAACAACAATACTTTCTCTTCTACTCTATTTATTGACCTTTCAAAGGCCTTCGATATGGTGAACCACAACTTACTCACTGAAATCCTAAAAGCCCAATCACTTGACTCACAATCTCTACTATGGTTTAAATCCTATCTTGAAAACAGACAGCAGGCAGTCCTTTGGAATAATACCCTTTCTTCTTCCCTCCCTGTGAACATCGGAGTACCTCAAGGCTCCATTTTAGATCCTTTTCTCTTTTCATTATTTATTAACAATCTACATACCAAAATTCCTCAAGCCACTTGCATTCAATATGCTGATGACTCAACATTAATTTGCTCTGCCAAGTCCATAAACTCTCTCCAATTCCAGACCCAAACAGTATTAAACAGAGTTGAAAATTGGTTCATGCAACACTGCCTCCTTCTGAACCCTAAAAAAACAAAACTGCTACTCTTTGCTCCTACTCTTAAGTCACCTCTACCAAATTTCATAATAAACTCTAGCAATGGCACAAATATAGTCCCCGACACCACAACCCGTTTACTGGGTGTTACAATTGACAACACCCTTAGCTTTGATGACCATATTAACTCAACAATAAAAACTGTCAACAAAAAACTAGGCTCCCTCTACAGACTCAAACCCTTCCTTACCCCCCAGCGAGAATTACTATTGCTCAGACCCACCTATCTTCTACCCTGTTCTATGCTTCTGCAATTTATACTAATCTGTCTAGAAATAACATTACTAAACTTTCCACTTGTTATAATAATATAGCTAGATTTGCTACCCGTTCCCCCTATAGAATACACCACTGTCACAACCTCAAACAACTGGGATGGCTACAACTGGATAACAAATTACTCTATCAGCAACTTGTTATCACCCAAAAAATACTCTATCACCCTAATAATACCCCAATCCTTACTAATCTAATCACCCCCTACAAAAATCTCCCTACACTTCGCTCAGCTAACACATTTCTAGTTTCTTCTGTCAAATCTAACAAAGTAGGGGACTCACTCTTCACCAACACAGTGGGAAAAAGCTGGAATCAACTCCCTAGTGAACTTTCCTCTCTTCCTTCCACTCAACTATATAAAAAGCACCTTAAAGAATATCTAAAAAATCGTTGGCTTTGTCCCTGCTCCAACCCTGATTGATTAGACCCAATATACAAGAATTACACCAGAACCAGGTTCCTATTGTTCTTTCCTTTCTCGCATCTACTCCCACCTGATAATAATTAACTTTAACCAGCATCTGATAACTCACTGCTCTCTCCCTTATATAATGCTCTCTGACCTCTAAACCTCTTTTCTACTCTCTCAACTCTTCTCTTCTCCGCTGCTTTAACAAAAAAACAAAAAAAAAAAAAACACAATGTTATATTTTTTGGAATTCTTTTTTTATAAGTATCTCATCCTCAAATTAAACAATGTGTTTTTAAATAGATGTAATTTTTTACTGCATATTGTAAACTTGTCTCTGCTACTGGTTGGTGCTTTTCCTCTACTGAAAATGGACATATATCCAGTTAGACTAGCCCAGTCAACAAATGTAAATAAATAAATAAATAAATATCCCATGGATTAAAGAAAGAGAAAGTAAAACTTGCAACATAATTGTGAAGTATGTATGAAAAAGTATGCATTACATTCATTTGTTTCATTAATGCAGGTGTAAATTTTAGTTATACATGCTGTGTACAACATGTGCCCTTCCTCAACACATTTCATGACATTAAGGCATGATGATGTATAACAAAAATTCATGTTATCTTGTGGCAAACACTATTGAAATGTTAAATGTTTTGAGGTAATGCCATTGGTGCACAGTTTAAATTTCAATATTTGAGAAGGCTACCACTTACAAATCAAAATACTGCTGAATGTGTTTTTGAAGATTTTTAATTTATTATTAGATCTTCTTTTTAAATTTTGTTTTTGGCTTATGCCTTTGTGCAACATTTAGACTGTCAGTGGTTACTAGCAGTTAGTGACAGTTAACATGTGAAGACAAAAACTCAAAATTTTATTTGGCATGCGCAAAGTCTTAGCCATCAGTATCATAAATGAGAGTGGCATCATTACACTTCAGTCAACACTCTGGTCAGTTCTGAGTTCAGAAAATACACGTTAATTACCTTTGTCTATGGTTCAAGGTATTAATGCAGCAAGTTTGGAGCAAGAGTAGGGGTAATACAGGGTTTTAATCCAGATTTCCAGATTACAGATAGTTTGACTGAGGGGATCAGAATAAGACTTGTTATAGACTTTTTATTATGAATTCAACTAGAATTCGAACTGTTAAATTGTCACATAAAATGTGTACCCCAACTCGGTGTAACGAATGCTAAATGAGTTATCTATACTTTGTGTGAACTGTGTTAAGCATATCTATGAGCATAGTTAATTTAAAATACACTTGTATATGTAGCTTACAAATAATTTTACTGTGGTGGTCAGAATGATTATTGCCACAGACTTTTTATTAGGAATTTAACATGAAGTACAACTGACAATTACAAAAATGAAATTTGCACCACAGCTCTGTGCATTGATTGCTAAATATATTAGCTATAATCTGAGTCAAGTATGTTAAGCATACTAATGACCACAGTTGCTTTAAATTACACTTGCATATGTATAATCTTCACAATAGTATTTCAAAAAAATTAAATCAACACAAATATCATTAAGTGTGTAGGGCAGTATGCCATGTAAAGTATGAATGCCACCTACACCAACATGATTTACTCAGCACATTCAAATCAATGTATATGAATTTGATTTACAGAAATAACTAAAGGCTTCTGCACATAATTCCTGTAACATAACAAGTGAAAGTCAAATACAGAGGCTTTGTCATAATGATATCTTGACTAATGATAAAATTGTTGCATCTCAGTTTACAAACTCAAAATATTAGTTCTCCCATAGCATTACCAGTTAATACACAATATTTAGCAGTTTAGACTTCTTTTAGCCATGGGTTCAATTTCCAGGTGCTATTGGTCAAAGTCTGTAGTTTGTGCCACCAACCCATGATGTCCCAAGTTATAGATATAGATATAGATATACGTAGCAACTGGATATGTTTTATAACCTTCTGCACCCACAGTGGGCCTCAGGGGTTGAGCCACCATATTTTTATGGAGTGTGGGCTTTCCAAAAATAGATGGAATCAGGGTCTTTTTTACAATCAAAAACTTATAAGCATTATTGTCCAACTGTCCTTGCATAAGCACGTCATAAAAGCTGCTGTCAATTTTCCTGTAAGCTATATTTATTTTACTTAAGGAGACTTCCTGGTATGCCTCATCACTAAGTACCATCATCATTTTACCCGCGCAGTCTCTACAGTTCATAACCACTAGACCTAACCCCCTTATTGGGTTTCATAATACGAATATTCTTATGGTATATATATTCTCAGCAAATCCTGTTCATGCTTTGTTAAATTGTATCTGGAATTCCTCATGATATGGTTTAAATGAACTTGTATATTATGTTCTCAAATCTTTTCAAACAAGTTAACTATAGGGTGGCAAGGTGGATTAAAGGTACTAGTTTTCTTTAATACACAGCTGTTATTATAATGAACCTACTTATTGTTGGAAAACCATAAAGACAAGTAAAGTTTCATTTAAACAGTCTGAAGTCAATGAGGTTATCTGGGATCATAGCTCTTTTACTGGGAGCATGAGTATTACCTCTGTCAAACAAATCAGCATAACATTGATCTATATAACAATTGCTATAGTAAAAAATCTTGATGTTCATTGTAAATAATGTCAACATTACTTATCATCTGTTCTTCATTCCCTTGCCCTTCCCTGTGCTGTTTGGTCCACGTACCACTCTTCCAATGTTCCAGCCATTGAAACTTTGTTGATATGTGGGAGTCCGGGTCCTTACTCTCTTGGATTTCGGAACAGGGAGTTGGTCTAAAGGGGTTTCATTTTGTTCATGTTCAATTTCACCATTGGAATCAAAGTCCAAGAGATGACTGGACCAAACAAAACATTCTTCACCATTGAGGTTCTTGCGAACAGGATAAGCCTATTTTCTTCATATTCATTTTTGTCATTTATATGAGAGTGGCATGTTACACTCCCCTGGAGTGTTTTTTTATTTGGTTACCAATGTTTGGAAGTGAAATGCAATGTACATGCGGTTCCTGCATCTGTGACAGGCGACAGTGATGACAGTTCAGAGAGTAAGGACTAGATTCTCACGGTGCTCATGCTGGACATGAATGTGCCTGCAATGTCCCCTACCTAACCTCAATCATGGTGTCACCCAATGTTGTATGTCCTGTATGTCTGTGGCTGCTACCTAACTTACCCTACCTATTTAACCCTCTTATTCCTAACCCCTTCCCAACAGTCCTCTCTCTCCACAAAAAAAGGGCAGTTGTTGTCACCCAGGCATGACGTGGTGACTATCCAAATTCATCGAATTCTTGATATAAGTATTCATTACATTCCTTAATCCTTCCCCATGTCCTACTCCTTCCTTGCCCCCCCCCCCCCGTTTCCACGACTGCCCGATCAACCTGCCATTTTTCATATGTGGTCAAAAACAAAATCACACAGAATACATGTAGCCAGAGATGGCCCACAAAAAAAAAATGTCATTTTTGTCTTCAGCATTTCTGTGAGGCTTGGTATCATGTACGAATGCTGAGTAACAGTAAAAGACATTTCACATCCCATGGCAAACATTGTAGATTTTACCTTTGACCACATTAGTATGGTTATCTTTGCGCAAAAATGTCAGTCTTGCTCATTGTGCAGCGTGAGTTTCTATGTGGTGTGCTCAGATAATACTCAGGTCTCTAGACTGCATTTTTTGCATAGTGTCAAGAGTATGAAACCAGAAGTATGTCCAACATCATTTCATGTTTTTTCTTATTAATATTATGTGTGTCACTGTTGGCTACATATGTTATTAACCCACCACTATCCTGCTTAAGTCTTAATCATGTTTCTACTCTCCTACTCATGCTCATCCCATATTGGAAACATATTCCTGTACAGAGCATAACAGAATTATTATGATGACAAACCTCACATTAAAACCCCACAACCTGACTAGAAATAACCTATGAACAAAAATGTTTTTATGTCTCTGTCCATATATCTCTCTCCCCCTTCTGTCTCATCACTCCTTGTCCTCAGCATATGCACAATGCCTGGCACTGAGCAGCAGTTGTAAGTCAAGGTAAATGGCAGTTCATGTCTTAAGGAAAAAAAAGTTGTGAGTTTTTGCCTTCAGCAGCATTAGTCTGCTGTCCCTTATGTGACTGTGCTAAAGGTCTCTGCCCTGTGGAAAGACAGACTGATATCACAACGAGGAGACCATTATTATAAAATGTTGAACAGGCTGCAGATTTGAATGTACACCACACGGGATGTTTCAAATGTGACTACTATTATGATGTATGCTGCACACAAACTTACTTGCTTCATAATGTTTCCAAAGTCCCTTGAAATGTGTGTTTGGCACATGGCATTCCTTTATGGTGTGATCAGATATTGATCATGTCTATAAACTGTCTATGCAGATTGGCAGGTGTTTGAATCCCACATCAGGTCTAGAAATATTGAGCATTATAATTTTCTCATTAAAATGTGACCATGCATTCATGCACATTCTTGTGATTCCACTAGAATTAGTATACTTGGTCCATTACATAGTTCATAATCAGACCAAAAATGCACATACCTTCCCTTCACAAATTGTAAGACATGGTACAATCAAAGTTTTATGGGGTAACAAGCAAATTACACTAGGCACGTCTTAAAAGTATTGCTGCTATACACACAGAAGTGATAGGATCTATTAGTGTGCACTGAAGTCTTTTAATTAAGACACCTGCATGTATGCTATCATGTAGTGCCTGTAGTGCTCAGTTATACCATACAAATACAAATAATTGCATAAGGAGCGGTACAGCATGCCTCAAATCCATGGACAGTCACTTGATATGAAGACAGTCTAAGTGTGAACTTGTATTAATCCTTTTAATGAGTACTTTACTACAATTATCATTACAAATGTACATAGCATGACACAGAAAACATTAACATAACACACACCTGTCCTGAAATGCGTCAAAATCACAACTGTTTCTATGTCTGTACTCCTTATTTGTGCAAAGGTTGCCATGGAGTACTATACACTAAAGTTAATTCCTATTCTAAGTTCAAAACCTCAAAAAATAATTACACATGCACTAATACTTGCCATCAGTCATGCAAATGAGCTTGCCAATGGTGTGCTTCAGGAAATGATTTTCACATAAAGAAATTGTCAGTGGCTTGCATTACTCATGTATGTTGTAATGGACTGTTGTACCCAAGGTGCAAGTTTGCTGTGATGGTATCTAAAAACTAGATAATGTAAATATATGTCTGTACTACAACCCATTAAAATTGCAAATGATGTACAGTGGTGTTGGACCTTTGCACACATACTTGCTGAGTGGTATTAAGTAGTGTGCTTTCATCTGTTTGATTTGTATGATTTTAATTGACACTGCACATTTTCCAAGCAAGAGGAAATATTAAAATGACACAGCAAATGATTATTTGCATTCAATCATCCTGAGCTGAACTGTCAGGAATGCTTGGTTGTCAGTCCACTGTTTCACAACTGTGATTATCATCAATACACCATATTGTGAAACAGCTACATGTCACTCACAGTTCCTCAATGTACATGAATGACGGGATATATAACGTATATGAGCAGTATGTAATTACCTGTGATCAACACATTATTGTTTTTTTTTCTGCTTGCTAATACACATTCATTTTCATCCAAACCTGTTGAGCATAATTTCTCCTCTGCAACACACTGATGTGGTAATCCTTACAAATGTGTATCATCTCACATTTAAAGTCAGACTTCTCCTGTGATACTTGAGGTTGGTGCAATGTATTCTAAATTGTGCACTTAAGTATGTGCTTGAATACAGCAGTCACTGACTAGTGGGTGAGTGTGTGTGTGTGTGTGTGTGTGTGTGTGTGTGTGTGTGTGTGTGTGTGTGTGTGTGTGTGTGTGTGTGTGTGTATGTGTGTGTGTGTGTGTGCACGTCTGTAGTGCTAGGCAGAATTGGCTTCATTACCTACACATCCGATGTCGGCACTTACACTTAGGAGAGACATTTAAATAGGGAGAGGACTAACTATTAATTTCTTCCAGATTTAGTCAAGACATCTTCTCTGCAACTCACTGTCTCACTCTTGCAATTAAGACATCTTTATTTATTTTTATTTATTGCCATTTGATTACAAGGAAAGTTCAACTGGGTAGGATCCCATTTTCAGTGGAGGCCCAGTGAGAAAAGCATTACAAAACATTTTAAGAACAATAATTTTACAGTCTTTAAAAATAATACAAAAAAAATACAGTTTAAATAATTATACCAAATTAGATGCAATATGAAAAAAAAAGTTATGTACTCACCATAACGTTCCATCTGTGTTGTTCATTTTCATTCTTCCTCAACTGATGGGTTTAGATCTGAACCATCAAATCCGATTCTGCTGTTGCAAAAGCTTGTGACAACTTAGAATTCTTGAGTTTCTCCCTTACCTAGAATGCACTAACCCCAATTAACTCAGATCTTATTTGCTAGCTAAAGCATACAGAAACAACTCTTACACAAAAAAATGCATAAAAAGCGAAATAGCAAAAGGTTAGACAAGGCTATATCTGGATCTTTGTAACGCTTGGATTACAGAAGAAACATAAGGAGGGAGATGGTGGGTGGGGAGTTGAGGAAGAATGAAAATGGACAACACAGATAGAATGTTACGGTGGTTACATAACTCCTTTATCTGATGTCCATTTTCATTCTGTCCTCAGCTGATTGGACACAGTCCCCAGCTACCTAAATCCCAGGGTGGACTCAAGGCAGGACATTTCTAAGCACCATTGAGCCAAATGATGCTCTACCTCTGGATGCCGAATGCACTTTGTAATGAGTGATGAAACTACGAGGGGAAGCCCAAGTTGCTGCTGCACATTTTTCATCAATGGAAGCCCTTGAATGAAAAAACGAGGAAGTTGTTATATACTTGGTTGAATGAGCACAAGCTTGCTTTGGTAAAGGGGTACCCAGTTTGTTGTAAACAAAGAAATTGCAGCCAGTAAGCCATCTGGAGAGACTAATTTTGGATACTGGTTTACCCAATTTCATATCAGCAAAGGAAACAAATAACTGGTCTGTAGTTCTCATGTCCTTTGTTCTGTGTAAACAAAAATGCACTTGCCTATGAAATTCAATAAATGTAACAAATATTCACCTTTGTTTGAAAAATTTGGAAAGAAAACTGGTAAACTGATGGACTGGTTCATTTTAGATTATGAAACTATCTTGGGCAAAAAGGATGTATTAGTTTGTAATGTAACTCTATCATTATGAAAAATTACATATGGGGGTTTCAGAGATACTAAGTCTTGAATTTCTGAAACACATTTGGCTTATGTAATGGCCACCAAAACCAATGTTTTCCAAGACAGAAATTTAAGATTGTAGTTATGTTTGGTTCAAGGGGTGGGTGAATCAGAGCTTGCAGTACCAAAGTTAGATCCCATAGAGGAGTAGAATCTTTAGACAGGGGTTTTAACAGAAGTGTACCTCTTAAAAAGGTTTTACAAAGCTTTAGAGAAGCGAGTGAGGAACCATCAAATCCAATATGAAAATTAGAAATTGCTGCCAACTGAACTTTAATTGTCGAAGAACTAGCTCCTTGATTGAAAAGAATTGTCAAGAAATCAGGAATATTATGAAGCAGCGCAGTTTCATGTCATTTTGAAGTGCCCAGTGTACAAATCTTTTTCATTTACTAGTATAAAGTGTCTTTGTAGATGGTTTAAGGGGGATAACAAAATCTGGTGGACAGGAGATGAGAGCAAAGGTTGCCTGGCTATTACTGGAAATGGAGAAACCAAGCTGTCAGCTTGAGATTAGGGAGGTCTGGGTGCATAATGTCTGTTGGGTGACACAACAGATGGGTCCAGAATCCAAGGGGGAAGAATTAAATGAGGCTATAGGAAGGGAAACCAAACCTGTCAAGGCCAATAGGGTGCAATGAGGATGACTTTGCTCTTCAACCTGGCAGCTCTCTGTAGGAACTTTGGAATCAAAGGAATTGGGGGATAATAAAGTCGACTGGGTGCCAATTGTGGAGAAGAGCATCTCTCAGTGACTCCTCCTGTGGGGGGATTAGGGCAAAGTAGCTGCTGCACTTGTTGTTTAGGGGGAGATGCAAAGAGACTGCAGCAAAGCTGGCCCCATTGTTTGAAAATTAGTTCCGCTACATTCTTGTTAAGGGACCATTTGTGAGGTAGTAGTATGTACCTGCTCAGTCTGTCCACTAACTTGTTGGACTTCCCTGGAATATGCATTGCTATAAGAAAGCGATTGGAAGAGATTACCCATTGTCAAACACTGAGTGCTTCTTGGCACAAGGGGTAAGATCTGGTTCCTTCTTGTTTACTGATGTACCAAACCACTGACATATTGTCTGCTTGAATTGCAATCATTCCAGAAGGTTGAGCATTCTGAAAGACCTGCAATGTTAGAAGCACTGCTCTCAACTCAAGGTCATTTATATGCTAAAGGGCCTCTACGGTGGACAATGTGCCTTGAACTGTCTTTCCCAGGTAATGCCCCTCCCCCCAGCTGGGAAGCATCTGTGGTCACAATAGTGTTGGGGTGAGGGTGAATGAACAAATGTCCTTGAGGAACCTCTTCTGACTGAATCCATCACATTATATCTCTCTTAAATATATTTGGTAAAGACCCTGGGGGCTGTGGTGAGACAAAGGGCAGAACTCTGAACTGGCAGTGACTGGCTTCCAGCCCAAAGCATAAGAATCTTCTGGATCATCTGTTCATCTTTATATGGTAGTACTCATCTGGAAGATCTATTGAGCACATCCAATCATCCTTTTCCAAAAACAGAAGAATGGACTGAACTGTGACCATCCGGAACTTGGTCTTTCAAACAGATTTGTTTAAGATACTGAGATCCAAAATTAGTCTCCAGTCCCCTGTTTTCTTTGGCACTAAAAAGAACCTTGAGTAAAATCCAGATTTTATGTGGTCTTGGGGGACCATTTGGGTGACTGTTTGTTCTAGCAGCTTTCGAATTTGAATTGCTATTTGTTCCCTCTGATTGGGTGGGGCATCAAGAAATTTTCTTGAATTGGGAGGATACAGGGAAAATGGTATTATATAACCTGTGGAAATGATCTTCTGCACCCAAGTATCTTTTTTATTTCTAGCCAGGCTCTCCAGTGCAGGGAGAAATGACCCCCAATTGTCTCCAGAGGGGGACAATCTGGCATCCTATCAGGAGCGCTGAAAAGGTTTTACTAAAGAAAGAATCTCTGAAACCTTGGTTCTGTGGGCCACCTCTCCTGCAAGGCTGGCATCTACCATTAGAATTCCTCCCTCTGCCTCTGGGGGAACCTCCTCTACATGTGTCATGGAAAGATCCATGGGATTTCCTGAACCATATTTTACCCCCACCTTGATGATTCCTTGAAAAGGATCTTTGAGGGGTAGAAAAAGGTATGTCCACAGCAGAAAGAGTCTTTCCATCCTTCTCACACCTGGACAAAGTATCTTTAACCTTAGCACCCAAAAGAGATGTTCTGTCAAAAGAAGCATTGGTGAATGAAGACTTAAAGGGCTCCACAAAATCACATAAGCACATCCAGGTAAGTCTTCTGATGGCAACGCATGCACTTGCTGCTGTTTTAAAATCTCCAGGATGTCTCTGAAAGTGACATCATCAGGAGGTGACCGTGGGGACCCTTTGCCCTCAGTAAAATCTGCATCTTTGGTGACAGATTCAGAGGGAATGTAAATGCTTCCTCTTGTATGTTCTCTTCTTAGGGACCTCCTCAGTGGGATACTCTAGGGAGTTGTCAGAAGAAGTGGGAATACCATGATGGGAAGCCTGGGGTTTTGGTACCAGCTGTCCCTGTGAACAGAATAGTTGAGACTCCAGACACAGATGCAAGATAGATGCAGACAGAGGATCCGAGGGGGTAGACACAATCTGAGTCTGGGGGACAGATAAAACTCTCTCCATGACCGCAAAGGTGGACCCCCCCCCCCAGTGAGGGATAGGACCCCGGATCCGAGACAGACAGTCTCTGATCCACAATCCCTCCTCGCCCGAGGACAATCCACCCAAGGCTGAAGTCAGATCTAAACTAACCATGGCTGAGGCTTCAGGGTGTACAGATGGCTCCAAAACCCTCAGAGTCAAATGAAGCACCTCTGACCTGACACAGCAAAAGACCTCTCCTGATCCAACTAAACCGAAGAGCTCAGAGCAAGCTTCAGATCTAAGGGTAAAGGAATTCTTGGATCTGAAGCAGATGGGCCTGGACAACTTGGATCAAAGGGCTCTCAGACCTTGAAAGGAATCAGAAGATGATAGATAAAGGTGGAGTATTGCAAGTACAGATCTCCTGACCCACAGGGTTAGGAGTTGAGAGGGACACTAACTGGCTTTGCACCGAGAGAAATTTTCTCACCAACCTCTCCATATCATCTTCTGTAAAGCTTCTGGAAGAGCAAGTGGACAATCCTGATGGAGATTTTGGCCTCTCTAAGAAGGGGGAAGGAACTGTGGCGAGAACTGGGTTGAGTGAGGGGGAGTATTTTTTTCTGCATAAAATTACCATATCCTCAGATCTATGTGTCAGATCAGAAGGGGGTCTGATCCTATGCAAGTTTCATTTTTAGGCTTGTCAGATCCAAAGAGACAGACTGAGCCATGGATTGTTTCTTTACATGTCTCATATCCAAAGATGAAGTCAGCTCCATAGCATTTGTTTTTTTCTTCTTAGGATCCAAGGGAACAGATGGATCCATAACAGACCTTTTCAAAGACATCTCTGAGGACTTACAAGAAGCAGTGGAAGTGCTTGGAGGTGTAGGAGAAATGTTCTTAGATTTTTCTTTAGTAGCTGCAGATAAAGCCTTGATAAAGGAAGATGAAAGTAAACCCTTCAATATTAATATGTTTTTACATTCAACCAGAGCCCTTGGGTTGAATGCATAACAGATTGCACAGTTTTCATGGAGATGAAGGGATCCAAGACAGTACATACAAAGCATATGAGCATCAGAGAAGCTTCTGAAACCCAGCTGGGCTTTTGTCTTTTTCTGACATTTAAGAAGATATTCTGACAGCTATTAAACACACACCAACAATCCAACAGTTACAATGACAGGAACAGTCTCCAAAAAAGACTGTAAACTCTAAAGTTTCTAACTATAAAGTTTTTTTTTAATGAAAGGAAAGAAGAAAAGGGCTACCTACAAAGGTAGTGAACAGGTATGATGAGTGTACAAGGGAAGGGAAAAAGACAACACTAACTATAGTATTTGTAGGGTACTCTAGTACAAGAAAAATAGAATGATCAAATGGTAGAAACAATCAAGAGAAATAACAGTAAAAAGAAAAAAAAATTACTTATCTAAATACAAGCTTGAGAGACTAGTGACCACATATTTCTCTGGAAGCGGAAAACAAAATCTGAGGTAAGTGGTGTTGGTGCATTCTAGGTAAGGGAAAAACTCAAGAGTTTTAAGTTGCCATGAGCTTTTGCAACAGCTGAGTTGGACCTGACAGTTTGGATATGAACCCATCAGTTGAGGACAGAAAGAAAATGGACATCAGATCACTGATTAAGAATAGATACAAGTTACATTTTGAATATGGCTGTACATTGAGTAACAGCTTAACTTTAGCTCTCCCAGTGTGAAAACAGAGAATGCCAGAAGACCTTTGTGCTTATGGGTAAATTTCAGTAACTGGCTAGTTAAGTGTACTACCTGGATGTCAGAAAAAAGAAATACAGAACACCTGGAAAAAAATCAGCTACAAAAAGTGAGGAAGAAACACTTACTGGAGAAAGTCCTGCAGCTGTTCAACAAAAAGCAATGCAACCTCTGGACATGACTTCCAGTAACCTACAAGAAGATATAAGACAACTGCACACAGGCCTGTTTAAAATAAACAAAACACTGATGGAGTATATCAACACAAACAACAAAAGGCTGGAAAAAATGGAAGACGCTTTAAACAGCTATTCAGATGAGGTTATAAAGCTGCAAAAATCAAAGGTTGAAATGAAAAAAAGGCTGGCTGAATATGAGACTGCTCAGGAAGACATGTTTCAAAAAAATAACTGAATTAGGGGACAGAGCATGTAGGCAAAACCTGAAATTTTCAGCAATACCTGAGAAGCTGGAAGGATGAGACTGCATTAATTTTATGAAAGCACAAATAAGCAACTGGACTGGTATTCCACAGCAGGTGTTGTTAGTTGAAAGGGAACATCTTGTGTATGCTCCAAACCTGGCTAAGGGAAAGCAACCTAGACCTTTAATATCAAAGATGTAATTCTTCCAGCAGAAGGAGTTGATTCTGACAAAACTGTGGCAGTAGGACAAAATACTAAAAGTGGGAGACAGCAGAGTGTTTGTGAAGAATGATTACTCATTGTACATCAGGTAGAAGAGGAGTAAATTAATTTCACTATTCAGGGAATGTCAAGACACATGTGTGAGATTCAAAATGCTGTACCCAGCTGTCTTCAAGGTATTCTTCTCTGGAGAGACAAAATAATTTTTTGATGAAGTACATGCTAAGGAGGAAGTACAAAAGTTTTTTCCAACAAAAAGTGAGTTGTGAAACAGAAGGAGATTCTGCTTGTTGTTCTTCTGGTAATAAAGACCACAGAGAGACTGTACCTGTAAAAAATGTTGAAGAGAAGGAAGTAAGCACAAGAGTTGACTACAAGAATTGAGAGTATGTTGGACATGAAGCAGAGACAGGATCTGGACATGTTCATGTCATTAATGTTCAAAAAATGGTCTGGGGAGGGAAAGAGAGAGAAGAAAGTTAAACATTTTTTCTTAATAGTACTATTTTTGTGATGCATGGTTTTCTTTTCATGCTATAAAGTAAACATTTCTCAGCTATTTTTAACTGTAATGGTGATTGTAAATAGGTGCTGCTGTTCTTTTTTCATTTCTTTCTCCCTTCTATCTTTCTTCTTGTTCAGTTTTAAGAAATGTAGGCACTGCAATGTAAAAAAAAAAGCCTGGTTAAAAGCATGACAAAAAAAACATTAATGTGCTTTTTCTCATGCTTGCATGGGGGAATGACTGAATTAAGGACCTTTGATTGATTTAATAAAAAGTTTTAAGAAAAAGCAAGTAAATAAAAAAGAACACTGAATATTACAAGGCTTTTTCTAGAAAATGAATGCATGCTTAGTAGCAATTCTTATTTTGGCCCTCATATTTCTATGGAAACAATCTGATAAACAGAAATTGGGGGTCGGGTTATCATGTCACCATGGAGACAATCTAATAATGAGAAATTGGCTGTCTGTTTCTCATGTCTCCATGGAGACAACCTGATAAAGAGAAATTAGTTGCAGGCTGGAGGAGAGGATTGCTGGTGAAAAAAGAAAAGAGAAACTGGCTAGGAGATAATGTTCTCCAAAAGTATTCATGGGTTTTCTCAAATGGGAGAGCTATAAAGATTAGACAAAACTAGTTAGCACTTAGAAGAAGCACAGACTGCACCATGCATCTTAGCATGGATAACTTTTCTTTTAGGTTAACTCAAGTCTATGAGTGTGGCTATCAGTATGAGACATGTGTTCCTATTAGAAGGATAAAACTTAAATATTTGAAGATGTACATAGTTTTGTGTGTTAGTATTAAATTAATAGGTTTTAGGCAGTGATTTTTGAGGGCTTTTGATAAAACAAAAAGTTTTGTAAGACGTGGCATAGGCTCAAATGAAAATGACAAGAAACAGCTATATAAAAGTTCAACCTGCCAAACAGTGTATGCATGTTACACAAAAGCTGGAACTAGATATTTAACAGAAAAGGTGTTATACATAAAAGGTGGGAATAATAACTGTTTACTACAATGATGCTTTCTGTAATGTCTTTAACTATCAATGCTCTCACAGATAAATACAAAAAAGAAAGAAACAGCAGGAGAAAAATGTAGAGTGCAAATAGGTTTTCAGGATGGATATTCAGTGAAATATCTGGGACAAAGGAAAATAGGAGTACTTATATTAATTGCAAAAGGAGCTCTAACAGTGATAAAAGAGGATAAAAAAGATAATAATGTCAGGTTTGTAGTGCTAACGGCTACTGAAAAGGGAGGAGGATTACACTGGCATGTGTTTATATTCCAGCTAAAACTGCAAAAATGGAGCTTAAGAAAATTCTGGGAGAAATAATCAGTTTGCAGCAAGGAATATTACTTATAGGTGGGGACTGGGATTTGATTTGCAACAGTGAAGATGTGTCTGGGGGGCCCAGAAGGGAAAGTACAACAAAGGAGGGTAGATTTCTGAAGAAATATTCCTCAAGATATAAAAACTGGGCTAGGCTAAACAGAACTTACATTCCACAGGAACATGTGCATTTAATTGAAGGTCTTAATATGCACCCAATAATTATTTCAGATCATGGTCCAATAATAACTAAAATAAAAATACATGGTAATGAAATAAAAATGAGACACTGGCACTTTCCCACCTATCTGTTGAAAAGAGAGGAATTTAAGGAATGGGTAATGGAGATTATTCACAAGCTAGTCCAGAGGATATAAATTACTTCTGAAAATATAGCTAGGGAGTGGGATAAAATTAAGGTGGAGTTTAAAAATAGGGTGGAAATAAAATGGTTAAGAAGTAACAAGAATTGTTTAGATGGACTGACAATGTTAAAGTATTGAGAATAGGAGGAATCTCACATAACAAGAAGAGGATCAACTGCAGAATACTAAGCAGAAAATAAAGGATTACCTTGATAATCTACAGGAGTTTGGAAAGATTGCTTTTAAGCAACTGTTTTTTGAAAATAGCACTAGAGCATGAAAACTTTTAGTACAACGACTCAGGCCAAAGAAAGTCAAAAGGGTTGTCGCCAAGCTTAGAGAGCATATAACAAGGAAGGTAACGAGATCCTGTAGAGATATTAGAGATGTTTTGGAAATTCTATGAAAGCCTGTACAAAGAAGAGAAATGTGGAAATCAAGAAAAGATACAACTGGAAATGATTATGGAAGAATTAAATATGCCAAAGTTAGAGGAAGATGAGGCTCAATTACTAACGGTTAGGACAGGAGGAGATGAGATAAAAATTGTGATGTATAACCAATCTACAGGAAAGTCCCCAGGAACAGATGTTATTCCTATGGAAGTTTGGAAGCTAGGAGGGAAAAACTGATAAAGATCTGGAAGGTTTTGTTTAACAGTATTTTAAGAGGAGGAGAAGTACCAACATCCTGGAAGTAAGCAGTGGTAGCTATAATACCTGAAGATGGTAAAGATCCATCAGACCCAGCTTCATACAGGCCCTTTTCAATACTAAACCATAATTATAAAGTGTTCATGTCTATAATAGAGGAAAATCAACAGCAAACCAGTAAATAATCCAGTGCAGCTCCAAGTAATGGCCAGTTAAAAAAAAACTCCAGCGCAAATATGAACAAGTTAAAAAAACTTTAACTCAGATGAGAAGATGAAGTAAAATAAAATACATTACAACATGAACCACTAAGCGCTTTCACCTAGAAACAAGTCAGGCATCATCAGAGTGGTAAAACTGTTGTTAACCAACCAACTATTATAAATAAATTCAAAAAATCCCGCCCTTTGTAAAGAACCTATCAATAGAAAGTTCTGACCAGATGTTGTTAATAATGTCAAAGCCTTTTATAAAAAAACAACGTATTCTTAAAACACTCTTACAAATTTCAAAAAATAAATAAAAAATGTATATAAATATATATAATTCAATGTAATTAAATATGTTAAAAATCAGTGCATAGACTAACAGAATATTAAATAAACTACCCGAAATAACAACCATATGTAAAAAGTATATTTGTATGTCTAATTTATATAAAAAGAGATCTGTATTTTAAAATACTTGCCATAGAAATGTACTCATTGATCCCTGGGGGTCTAGATTTTTGAATTTATTTATAATAGTTGGTTGGTTAACAACAGTTTTACCACTCTGATGATGCCTGACTTGTTTCTAGGTGAAAGCGCTTAGTGGTTCATGCTGTAATGTATTTTATTTTACTTCATCTTCTCATCTGAATTAAAAGTTTTTTAACTTGTTCATATTTGCGCTGGAGTTTTTTTTAACTGGCCATTACTTGGAGCTGCACTGGATTATTCATGTCTATAATACATTTGACAACATTAACAGAACATTGATGATCCAGAGGGAAGTAGAATGTAAGAAAATACCATTGTTGTTCATGGTCTTGGTGCAGAGAAAGCATTTGACAGAGTAAGCTGTGACTTTATGAGCAGGGCAGAGGAAGCATTTGCATTTCCTGCAAAAATTATAAGGCTGAGTAGGAGAATATATGAGAGATCAGAGGTGAAAATTAAAGTGGGTGAGGTCCTCTCTGATGATTTCTGCTTGAACTAAGGAAACAGGAAGGGGTATCTTTGCTCCCTTTTGTTATTTGTATTACATTTAGAACCATTGGCAAACAAAATAAGGGATTCAAAAATTCAGGGATATAATTGGTATGGTAGTCAAAAAAAGCTGGTTTATTTGAAAATGGTATTATTCTATACCTGACAAAACCAGAAAGAGACATTATAGTGTTGTGGAACATTTTGAGACAGTTTCAAATCATTTTAGGATACAAAATTAATGAAGCTAAAACAAAGGCAATAGCTGTAAATTATGTACGCACATATGAATTGGTTCAGCAATACCCATATTTCTGTGGACATGATAAAATGAAGTATTTAGGAGTATGGATTAACAATGATTCTGGTGTGGCAGCAAAGGATATGTGGGAAGAGACTAAACAAAAGATTATATAAACACTGAGAAAATGGAAGCTTTGTTATATGGATATGGATGGTAAGATACAAGCAGTTAAATTGCATTTAGCCCCATTAGTCTTATACACAGGTCAGGCATCTTTTTATCATCTAGAGGAGAAGTTGTAGATAGCAATTAATAAAGAGCTGAAGGACTTTATCTAGGAGGAGAAGATGGCAAGAGGCAAGTGGGATAAACTGATTCTTCCAGTAGAAGAGGATGGATTAGGATTACCCAATTTGAAGGGGTATTTCAGACCTACACATTTAAGGTTCCTGTATATAGTACAAGCAGAAAACTCTAATTCAAAGTGGAAAGGAATGATGATGAAACAGGGGGAAGCTCAAGAAACAAGTAGAGATTAATATTTTGGATGCAGGTCTTTAAAGAGAATAACAATAATCATGCAGAATATTATATCTATAAAGTATCCTAAAAAGTAAGCCAACATGGGAATGAAGAAAGGAGATTCTGCTGATAGGAATGACTGCAATTAAGGATATAGGCAATAGGCAAGAGGGGGCTGGAATTTATTAGAGAAAACTAGCAAAGGAATCAAGGTACTGGGATCTAACAACCAGAGAGGGAAAGATGATAGAATGGGAAGACGCCAAGAATATATTTGGAGTGCAGGTTGGAGACTGCCTTCCCTATCAAGGATCAATAACAGAGTGTAGGAAAAGAGAAAGAAATAGGGGGGACCTAAATGAAAGACCAGCACTGGTAGAGTTTTTAGTTGAATATAGAACAGAAGCTGTCATTAAAAAGAATAATTAACAGAGCATATGAACTATTGCATGATAACTATAAGAACCAATCAGAGGAGGTTAGAAAGGATTGGGAAGAGAGACTGTTTAAGGAATTCACAAAAAAAAATGGTTGGATATATGTATGTCTCCCAAATATGCAACAAAATCTAGAAGATTTAGGATTTTTGCTTGGAAATGTTTACATAGATATTTTTATAGCCGAAGTAAACTCCAGAGAATTTTTCCTCTGGTAGACAGCAAATGTTGGAGGCATGACTGGGAAGAAAGAGATAATTGGGAACATATTTTCTGGGAGTGTGGTGTGTTTTCAGACTTTAAGGATTCCCTGTGAGATGCACTGTTGGAGATGCTGGATGAGCAGATTGGTATGACAAGGGAGATGATTTTTCTGAGCTATAATACACAATTGGACTTGCCTAGGTATGGTAAGGCCTTGCTGTGTCTAATTATGGTGGCTGTCAAAAAAGCAATTACTAGAAAATGGAAATGAAAATCTAAACCAACTATACAAGAAATAGTGAATATAGTAACAGAGATAAAACAACTGAAACTGAGATCTTTAGAAAAGGGTAGGAGCAAACTACACAGAAAAAAATGGGAATTGTGGGAACAATACATACGGGGAAGAATGCAGTTTAAAACAAGGCAGGACTTAAATGAGCTATGTAATGTTTGACTGAAAATGATTGGGTGGATTATAAGTGATGTATAATGTTTGCAACTGTGAGTGTGTCAGTATGGTTTGTGACATAAAATGCTTGCAACTAGGATTGTCTATATGGTTTGTTTTCATTTACATAAATGTATGATTGGCTATGTTTTAAGTGATGGTTCAATAAAGATGTTTCTTATTAAAAAAAAAAGGCAGGAATTGAATAATTTATGTAATGTTACTTAGGTTAAATGATATATAGCAATATATGTGAATGTTGTGTCTTTCGGCTTTTCCCGGTTAGGGGTCGCCACAGCGGAACTCCGGTCCGCTAATGATTAGCAGTTGATTTTACGTACCGGCTTTCCAGGCCTGACGCACAACCTTCAACGAAGGTATGCCCATTCACGCATGTCTCCACGCAGAAGACGCTCTAGCAGAGAATTGAACCGGACAGCGTCTTACTGTGAGGCGACATATGTGAATAATGTCTGTAAATATGAATTTGTTAATGCAGTTTGATTACATTTATATAAATGTAAATATGCCTATGTCACAAGCGATGATTCAATAAAGGTGTTTAAAAAAAAAGAATAGATACAAGTTACATGAAAATGATTTAATAGTTACAGAAATTTTAGCCAGTTTGCAGAGTAATTGAAGGTAAGTTAGTATAATACAAACAGGAATTGCAATACAAAGTGAGAGAAAGGCAGGCTTATAGTATATTTAGAGAGAAGCCAAAGGAGAACATTGATAGAAGTAAGGAAGTAAGTGAAGAAGGGAGACTAAGGAGCTGTAAGGTATGAATAGGTATTTATTCACATTTAGGGATATAGTTTATCCTGGTGTTCACCAAGAACAGAGCCCGCTTTTGTCTAGGAAGTCTTTCAGAATGGTTTTGAAGGATGGGAGGGAGGGTACTGACCTGATGATTAGAGATAAGGAGTTCCAGGCCTTAGCAACATGGTACTTGAGTACAATGGTACAATTCCATTATGATTTGGTATCCATGGTACTGAGGTACAATTCCTCTGTGGTGCTTGCAGTTGATACTGTGTGTACTACATAGACAGTAGTTGAAATCCAGGAGTGACACACAAGGATGAGTATGCATGTTTCTAGTGTCAATGAAATGGCTTTACCCACAAATGACATGTATAGACTTCCACCCAGGTGAAACATTTACACTGGGAGAATGCAACTCCCATCAATATCTTACACTTTTAACACTAGCAATTGTTCTGCTACACCCTGCTGAGGTCATTCTTTCAGATGTGCTCTAGTTCACTCTTAAAAATAAGACTTCTTCTGCGGGGTATGTGGTTGATACTGTGTGTTGTAGATTGTGTAAGTAAATAAGTATGTGGTTCAAATCCAGCAGTAAGGAAACTGTATGAGTGTGTGTCTGTAGTATCAGGTAGAAATTACTTCAAAACAGATCTGTTGTATTACACTTCTGCATAGGAGACACATTTACACTGGGAGAGTGTCTCCCCATCAGTTTATACCACTTTTATCCAAAACATCTTCTCTACAAGTAAGTGATGAGGTCTCCCTTTCAAATGCACTCTTGCAGTTAAAGCAAGACTTCTATGGTGCTTGCAGTTGATACTGCCTACAGTAGATTGTGTAACAAAATAGGTTGTTTAACCAACAGTAAGGAACTAGTGAGTGTGTGTGTGTCTGTAGTGTTAGTATGATGGGCTTCACTCACACCTGATGTGGACACTTACACTCAAGGGAAACATTTAAACAGGGAAAGGGCTCCCCTGTCAAATTCTTCCCATTTTAGCAAAGACATCTTCGCTGCAACACAATGATGAGGTCATCCTTTCAAATATGCACTATTTCATTCATGTAATCAGACTTCTCCTGTGGCATTTGGGGTTGATACTGTGTACTCTAGAATGTGCAACTAGATACCGTAGATGGTTCAAAGCCAACAAGTGTGGCATTAGTATGGTTGTGTGTGTGTGTGTGTGTGTGTGTGTGTGTGTGTGTGTGTGTGTGTGTGTGTGTGTGTGTCTGTCTGTCTGTCTGTAGTGTTAGGCAGGAATGGCTTCACCCACATATCTGATGTGTAGCTTTACAGTGGGTGTAAGCTCTCCCACCACTTTCAACCCATTTTAGCACACATATCACCATAGCAAAGCAATGGTGATGTCATCCTTACAAATGTGCACTATCTTACAATTGTAATCAAACTTCTCATGTGGTGCTTGCGATTCGTGCAGTTTCCTCTAGCATCTGGAGCATTTCTCCCCGGGCCTCCGCTGAAAACAGGCTCTGTGGAACCTAGTCGGACATTCCCGGTCAACAAATGTTAAATAAATAAAATAAATAAATGTGATCATAGGTACTCAGGTTAAATTGAGGCATTAATCCACAGACTCATTTGTGGCAGTGTGTGTGTGCATGTCTGTGAGAGAATGTACATGTAGATAAGAACTGAATCACCCACATATCTGATGTGTAGACATATAGCCACAGAGAGCTTGTTCACTACTTTCTGTCCATTTTATCCCATACAACTGGTTTGTTAAACATTTTTGAGCCCATTTGTTGAAATATGATTTATCTCATCCTTGTAAGAAGCCCCCTCCTGTGGCATCAAGAAATGATACAATGTCTCCTGACTTGTAGACTAAGTAAGGCATGAGCTGGAATCTGGCATTTATAAGCATTCTGCATGTGTGTGATTCTACAGTAACAACAAAATAGTCTCAGAAACGCTAAACGTTTAATGAAGCTTTCGGGCTCTCAACCCTTCATCAGCATACATAGAATCAATTACATCACATTTAAATAGAGGTAACAGTTAAGAACTCATGACCAAACCAACCAATAAAATTCAATCAATAAAATTCAAAAAGCACAACATAAATATATTTTTTGTAAAAAATACAAAAAAAATACAAAAAAAAAAGAATTCATTAAAAAATAGCAATTTAAAAACATTTTGCTTTTGTTTTAACTTGTTTGTTCATTATAAAACTATTAACAACTATTACGTTCTATAAATTATTCATCTGTTGTCTTAGTAATATAGGTTTTATACTGGTGGCGTTGTTTAAACCAGGAGTGGTATCTGCCTGTAACCTTATTATCCACTCTAGTTCCTTTATTTCCAAAAGATTGTTGACGTCACCCCCCCTCATACCCACTTGTACAATGTCAATACATCTAAATTTAAAACTATGTGTGTTAAACTCTAATATATGTTTAAATAGGGCATTGGTCTGTATTTGTCTATTAATTTCAGACCTGTGCTCTATAATACGGTCTTTAAGCCTTCGCGTAGTCTTCCCTACGTAGAAGGCATCACACATCGTGCACGTAGCGAGATATACCAGTTTTGTAGTGTTGCAATTTGCAGTGCAATAAAAATGGAATAACTTAAAAGTAACAGGGTGCTTAAAACAGGAATCTACTGGTAGAATATCCCCACAACATGTACAACTATAACATTTATATGTACCTAACTTACTATGCAATGAAACTGATTGTTTTACAAAATCCTTATAACACAACATACTCTTTAAAGCCTGATGGTTTCTATATGAAAATCTTGGCTTAGGCCCTGCTAATAGATTTAATTCTGGCATGGCCATCAAAATTGGCCAGTTCTTTTCAATTATTTTACATATTTGTTTAGTATAGCCAGAATATGTGGTTACATATCTTAATGGAGTTGCTATGGGGACGTCAGTTGCTAATACCTTTGCCAACTTGGTATTATATTACTGGGAGAAAGAATTTATACTAGATTCCAGTAATATATTATGTTACATATCTTAATGGAGTTGCTATGGGGACGTCAGTTGCTAAATACCTTTGCCAACTTGGTATTATATTACTGGGAGAAAGAATTTATACTAGATTCCAGTAATATATTATGTAAACATGTGAAGAGTTATGTTAGATTTGTGGATGATTGTTTTTTCATATGGGAAGGTACAGAAGAAGAACTAGATGAGTTTGTCAGATATATTAACAACACAACAACCTTCTTTAGATTTAAAATGTGTTCCTCACTAAATGAGATGGTATTTTTGGATGTAAAGCTATATAAGCAAAATGATACAATATAAACAATGGTGCATAAGAAGGATGTACATACAATAAGATATTTGGAAAGCACTAGTATGCACCCACCACATGTATTTAAAGGTATAATGAAGTCGCAACTCATAAGGTTGAGCAGACTGACAACAGAGGAACAAGTTTATAAGAAAGAAATAGATGTGATGAAAACTGAGTTTATGAAAAGTGGATATGCGGAGTACCTCATTAACACTAATATTGAATTGGTAACACAAAGCAGAAAAAAGGAATATAAACCAATTTTCCTAAGTAATGTGGTAAATAATAGCTATGAGCTATCCACTTCATTGTGCAGAAAAAATGCACCATTAAGATATGTAACCACATATTCTGGCTATACTAAACAAATATGTAAAATAATTGAAAAGAACTGGCCAATTTTGATGGCCATGCCAGAATTAAATCTATTAGCAGGGCCTAAGCCAAGATTTTCATATAGAAACCATCGGGCTTTAAAGAGTATGTTGTGTTATAAGGATTTTGTAAAACAATCAGTTTCATTGCATAGTAAGTTAGGTACATATAAATGTTATAGTTGTACATGTTGTGGGGATATTCTACCAGTAGATTCCTGTTTTAAGCACCCTGTTACTTTTAAGTTATTCCATTTTTATTGCACTGCAAATTGCAACACTACAAAACTGGTATATCTCGCTACGTGCACGATGTGTGATGCCTTCTACGTAGGGAAGACTACGCGAAGGCTTAAAGATCGCATCATAGAGCATAGGTCTGAAATCAATAGACAAATACAGACCAATGCCCTATTTAAACATATATTAGAGTTTAACACACATAGTTTTAAATTTAGATGTATTGACATTGTACAAGTGGGTATGAGGGGGGGTGACGTCAACAATCTTTTGGAAATAAAGGAACTAGAGTGGATAATAAGGTTACAGGCAGATACCACTCCTGGTTTAAACAACGCCACCAGTATAAAACCTATATTACTAAGACAACAGATGAATAATTTATAGAACGTAATAGTTGTTAATAGTTTTATAATGAACAAACAAGTTAAAACAAAAGCAAAATGTTTTTAAATTGCTATTTTTTAATGAATTCTTTTTTTTGTATTTTTTTTTTTTGTATTTTTTTTGTATTTTTTACAAAAAAAATATTTATGTTGTGCTTTTTGAATTTTATTGATTGAATTTTACTGGTTGGTTTGGTCATGAGTTCTTAACTGTTACCTCTATTTAAATGTGATGTAATTGATTCTATGTATGCTGATGAAGGGTTGAGAGCCCGAAAGCTTCATTAAAAGTTTAGCGTTTCTGAGACTATTTTGTTGTTCCTGAAGACTTTTTGTTCTATCTTGGTGTCTTAAGTGTGATTCTACAGTCACAGGGATGACTGGATTATTCAACACATGTGGCTGGGTACACCTACCGTTATGCAAGATTTTGAGACAAAGACACAAATCACACCATTCTTTGAATGAATTTAAAGCCATACATGTTCCCTGTAGTACTATGATGATATGTCTTTTAATAAACTTTTGTCTCACAGTTGTAGTAAGACTTTGCCTGTGGCACATACAGTTAATACACAGTTCTGTAAATTGTGGACATACATAGGCAGAGGCTCAACTCCTGCAAAGGACAACATAATGTGAGTGCAGTGACATGACACACTAACACATACATTTCATCTATTTATTTCTATCTCTTTGGGTTGTAACAAATACTTTTCAACACACTGGGGATGCTAGTCAAATAGGTGTTCTGTGATGCTTGTGGTGAGAGTTCTCCTGTGGCATATGTGGTTAATACTGACTTCTATAACATATGAACCTAGACAGGCATTGGTTCAAATCTGTGAATGTGTATGTCAAAACAATATGGACAGACAAGGATGTCTTACCCAACAAACTGTGATATAGCTAAATCATACTTGTGTGAACAGTAACTTTGCTACATCCTTTTCATCCCTCAGAATAATTTGCCTTGGATAAATGATTACTTGGCTTTTGCCTTTCTTAGTTCACACCCTGAAGTGTGCTATTTTTGACTCCTTTCCTTACTATCCCCTGTGGTAGGTGCATCTAGTACACATCTCTGTAGAGATTGAAACATGACAGGCAGGAGGTTGAATCTGATAAAGTTTGTCTTTCAGACAGTTGTGACAGGCATAAGTAGCTTAGCCAAAGACTGGAAATATGGAACAGTAAGAGGGACATTTTTAGGTCACAAACGTCATGTTACGGAGCCATAACTATTCCAATAGGATACGGATATAATACCTTCAAGTCTGGTCTTCATAGCGCATTAGATATGTTTCTGTCTATGGTGTCAGTGGTTGATACAACTCTCTCTGAGGTCTGACCTTAGGCACATGTTCGAGTCTGGCAATAGGTAACTGCTGAGAATGTCAGATAATGCTCAGATCATTAATTATTTCCCCAAAAACACTGATATGTATTGCATGACTTAATGCAATCATTTAACTTTACCTTTATTAAGTTGTTCACAATATAGGGCTTTAAAGGAAATAATGGCATATTCCTCGTTTCTTGATGTGTGCCATACTGCAACATTGACACAAAGTATGAGTGGATCTATGTTATGATACTTTCTTTTTTGTTTTGTGGTATGTAGTTGATGTTATTGCAGTCATTAATGTATTTCCTTGTGAGCATGCTCAGTATAATGATGTAGTAGATGAGTGCTGATTAACACAAAGAACATTAATTACTCAATGTTATGAGATAGTTCATGTAATTTGTTCTTTTTGACAAAAAGAAATAGAATTAGCCTTTGGAAAATTGTTTTTGTCAACATCTGCGCAATGGAGTTATTGGCCTATGTGTGGAGTATAACAACACTGTTACAGGCCAGTATACAGTTGGTTATTGTGAATTTAAATCTTCAACAAGCCACTTACTAATACACATTCATTTTTCACCTGGTTGTGATTTATGTTACTGTACTGTCATAAGGTTATTACTAATGTGTTTAACAAGGTTCACTTCAGGGCTAAATGTGATATACAACATGATGCTATACTACATTTATATGTGTACTTTGATAAACTTAGGATCATAGGATCATCGGAGGTTACTAGGTTAATGGCACTAGAGCCCTTACAAGCCTAGCCAAATACAACTCCTGTTCCCAAGAATATCAAGTTATTTAGCAGAACTAAGTCAACTACTACCCCTGTCCAAGAGGGAAACAGTTGAAACTCCCAGGGTGAATTTGCAGTTGCCCATGCAGTCACCCACATTACACTTAAGTAGGGTCAGTGAGGAGCTCTGTTTCACCTGAATTGGAAGTTTCTTCCAGAGGAGAGGTAACATCTATGAGACATATCTCTCTGTCCAGGAAGTCCTGTTGATGTCACGTACTAGGTTGAGTTCCCTAGAGTGAGTGCATCTTATACCATTTATTTATGAATGTGCAGCATTTCCATTAGAGCAGGATCTGAGATTGCTTTATAACATCACCAACATGGGGACTCTATGTTCCACACCTGCGATATACCCCTCATTGGTAAGGACAGAACATACTTTATCTCACTGGACATTTTATTTATTTTATTTTATTTATTTTATTTCAGTTTGATTACCGGGGAAGTCCACTGGGCCAAGAAGTGCCCATTTTCAGTGGAGGCCCGGGGAGAAAAGCTCCACAAGCAATACAATGAAACATGGTTACATAAAGTTAATGGTAAAATACAAGAGTAAAGATTCATGCAGTCCATTCATTCATGAAAAGCTCCACAAGCAATACAATGAAACATGGTTACATAAAGTTAATGGTATAATACAAGAGTAAGATTCATGCAGTCAGGAAATACATTTACATAAAATGTGCATAATGAGCAAGCATAATAAAGCAATACAGTGCAGGGTAAAATAACAAAAATACATAGATGTGCAAAAGTTATTTATTTATTTATTTTTTTTAAAAGTTGGAGTCAGGAGAAAGTTAGAAAAGTCAGGAAAATCTTGGAGGTAGAGAGGGCCAGGAAATGGAGAGCTCAGGGAAAGAGATCCCTAGAAATTATATCTGGTGAGAGCAGGAGCATTTCCATTTGGATGACAGGTATTTGAGAAGTAGGGTCTTGAAGGATTCGGAGTTAGGTATAGTCCTAAGAGAAGGAGGGAGAGAGTTCCATTTTTTACCTAGAGAGAAGGAGAGTAGAAGTTGGCCGGCAGGACGTTTAGGTTTGTGGATGGAGATAAGGTTTTGGTGTTCAGATCTCAGAGATCTGTTTGGGGTGTATGGTGGAAGGATGTTTATTAAGGCAGGGCATGAGTGTGGGTAGAATATTAGTTTGTGAGCGGTGGTTAGTTGGAGATAGTCCAAGTGGTTGGGAAGTTCAAGCCAATTTATAGATTTAAGGGTAAGGCAGTGGTGAGTTGAGGTTTTGGATTTGGTTGCGAATTTAGAGATCTTATTATAGCAAGTTTCAAGTTTTGAGATGTTGGAAATAGACAGATTGGTTAAAAGAGGGGCTCCATAAAGAAGATAGGGTAGAAGGTATGTAATTGCCAGGGTGTGCCTTGAGGAGCTGGAAAGAAATTGATTGTTTCTGTAGAGCATACCTAACTTTTGGTGGGTTTTCTTTATGTTTTGTTGAATGTGAGATCGAATTTTAGGTGTTCGTCTATGGTAATACCGAGTAGTTTAGCGGGAGGCACTACTTCTATAGCAGTGTTGGTTTGGCTGAGGACTTTGAAGGAATCTTTGTCAATGGATGAGGAAGCTCTGGAAGGGGTAAAAATTAGAATTTTGGATTTATTAGAGTTGAGGGAGAGGTGGTTTTGGGGCATCCAGTTCTCTGTGGTGGAAAAGGCTATTTGTGTTTTAGTCTGGAGTTCAGAAAAGTTAGAGGCAGCACAAACTAAGGTGGAGTCATCAGCGCATTGGATGACTGTGGTGTCAGGTATGACAGAGTGTAGATTATTTATAAAGATGTTGAAGAGCACGGGTCCGAGGATTGACCCCTGGGGAACACTGGTAGGTGTGGGCAAGAAGGAAGAGGTAGAGTTCATCCATCTGACAGCTTGAGATCTTTCAGATAGGTAACTGGAAAACCAGGAAAGAGTATTTGGGGAGAGATTAAGGTTGGCGAGATGAAAGAGTAGGTGTGTATGGGAGATGGTGTCAAAGGCTTTGGAAAGATCTAGTAGTACTGTGGATACAAGGAGTCCAGAGTCTCGGGCTCGGTTGACTGCTTCAAGGAAGGATAGTAAGGCAGTAATGGTGCTATGGCCGGGGCGGAAGCCATGTTGGGTGGAAGTAAGTAGGTGATTCTGTGTTAGGAAAGGTAAAAGCTGGTGGTGGACACATTTTTCTAGAACTTTAGACATTGGAGAGAGTAGGGCGATAGGGCGGAAATTAGAGATAGTGGTGTTTTTACCTCCTTTGTGGAGAGGTAGGATGTAGGCTGAACGCCAGAGTTTGGGTACATATGACTCATTTAAGGATCTGTTTATCAGGATACTAATAGGGAGAGCAATACCTTCAGCTGCGCATTTGAGGAAGGAGGAGGGTATGTTGTCAGGGGCATTGGAGCATGGTTTAAGATTAGGTAAGAGCCTTTTTATGAAGCTGGTTGAAACTGGTTTGAACTGGAAATTCAAGAGACATTTATTAAGGTTATTGGGTGTTGAGGAGAGGATGTTAGGTGGATTATTGTTTGGGAATGTTTTGGTTAGATTAGCTATGGATTCTGTGAAGAAGGTGTTGAAGTGAGAACTCAATTCCTTGTCAGTTAAACTAGGGTCTGGGCAGGGATTATTTCTGGACCCTGGGTGTAGAAGGGAGTTAACTGATTTCCAAAATTGTTTTGGGTTCTTATTTTTGTTAGACTGCAGTTTACTATAGTAGTTTTTTTTGTCTAAAGTGATTAGTTTTTTTACTTGGTTGCAAAGTTGGGTGTATTGGAGGAAGGAAGAAAGCAGTTTATTTTTCTGATAATACTTCCAGGCTTTGTCTCTGTGATGCATGATTTGTTTAGTATCTTTTGTCAGCCAAGGAGCAGAGTTCGTTTTGATTTGTTTGTTTCTTAGAGGGGCTAGGCAATTCAGAGTGTCTAGGAAAATAGAGTTGAAATGTTCTACAGCATTGTCTAGGGGGAGAGTGTTAAGGATTTGCCAGTTGATTAGTTTGAAGGTGTTTGTGAAAATTGTAGGGTTAAAGTTGCTAAGATTTCGAGTTTGAATGTACTGGTGATGAAATTGGGTGGAATTAGCTGACCGATGAGTGAAGGCAGGAGATGGTCACTGAAAGTATCGGGGATGGTGCCTGAGAGAATTATTTTGTTGGGATGAGAAACTAGAATCCAGTCCAAGATGGATCCAGGAGGGTGGATTTTGTTAGGACGAGTTGTTGATTGGATTACTTGGGTGAAGTTGTATAGGTTAATGGATAGAGAAGGGGAAGGTGAGTTGATTTTATTCCAGTCTATATTAACGTCGCCAAGAATGTAAGTTTCATATTTTATTTCAGTTGAGGCCCAGTGAAGAATATTTTCAAGGGTAGAGATGTTGTTACCTGGGGAGATATATAAGAAGATAAAGCAGATATTCTTACGTTTATTCAATCTGAGGAGACCTGCAGTTAGGTCAGTATTTTTGAAATGTGGGGTTGGGATTTGCAGAGGGATTAGAGAGAGATGGTTAGAGTAGATTAGAGCAGAGCCTCCACCTTTTTTATTTAAACGATCATTTCTGAGGATGTGGAAGCCTGGAGGTAAGATTTCAGGGTCAGTAATATAAGGTTTTAGCCAGGTTTCAGAGATGGCTAAGATGTCTGGTTGATTGTGGTTTATCCAAGCTTGTAATTGGAGGATTTTATTGTTGAGGCTCTGAGCGTTGATGGTGAAGAACTTAAGTGTATTAAGAGAGAAAGTAGAGGAGGTAGAGGAAGGGGGGAAAGGGGTGTTAGTAGTAGGGGAGGAAGGGGGAGGAGGGAAGGGGTTGTTTGTATAGAGGCCGGGGCCTGGGTTAGGGTGGATATCTCCGGATAAGGCTATGGCATTACTGGCACCAGCTTTTGGCCTTTTGGGTTGGTACAATAGGGCGTTGTTTGGGATTGGCTGTGGTTTAGGTTTAAAAATGTCTGTGGAGGTGGAAAAGACTTTGGGCTGGAAAAGGTATAGACGTTTAGGTGGAATAAGGAAGGAGGATATGTAGTGGAAGTGATTGAGTAGTGGAGGGTGAAGGTGAGTGTATGGGATGGTGTAAGCAGAAGGGGGGATGGGGAGATTTGGAAGAGAAGGAAGCAGCATGATAAAGAGGAATTAGTAAGATGAGAAGGGAGCAGGGGAGTCGGGTTATGGTGAGAATTTGGGAGGGCATATTTACAAAGGATGGGTTAAAGAAGGGTAAGAGTGGAAAGGAAGTGAAGGGTAGAAGAGGAGAGGAGGTGAAGAGGAAGAAGGGGTGTTATAATTTAGCAAATGGGAGAGGAGGAGTTTAGACAAGAGAAGGTGTAGCTGAGAGGAGAGGGGGAGTAAGAATAGTGAGGGAGGGGTAAGAGAAGAAGGATTGAGGGAGGAGTAAGGGTAGTGTGGGAGGAGTAAGAGAAGGAGGGGAAAATAAAAAGGAGGACTGAGAATGGCTAATTGATAAAGGAGGGAGGGGTAAAGGAAGAGTATAGTAATTGGTTCATTGAGGTATGAAGGAGGAGTCTGAAAGGTATATATGTAGAGGTGCTGGGGGCGGGTGGGAAATGGGGGCAGGGTAGGGGAGCGGAGTGAGCCCGCAGGGCGAACGGAGCGGGTAGAGCCAAAGGAGAAGAATGTGAAGAAGACAATCAGTAGAGAGTGGTAGTCAAAGGTAAGCTTGCAGTGAATTGTGAGAGGAAGGAAGACTGAGGGAGAAAGGAGTGGAGGGAGGATATATGGATGAAGGCCAGCAGGAGAAGGTAAGAGGTTTTATAAAGGGTAGAGAAGGGGTGTTTGGCAATGTCTGTGGGTTCAGGGTATGTTTAGTCAGTATGCAGTAACACACCGCATATCAGTGAGTGTCCAGCCAGGTACCTGAATTAACTGAAGAAGGCCTTGTGAGTGTCCAATGTGTCTGGTGCAATTGTCCATTAGAAGCGGGCCTGACATAAATACACGAGTGATTGTAGCTGTCTGCTAGTACAGATCACAGATGCCTTCTAGTCCGGGATTGTGCTACTACACGATAGAGCACACATCCATATCCTGTCCCCACACCCATCCTGGGTAATCATGGTGAATTTCCCAAAAGCAAACATCACACTTCTCCATACCACGGTGGTATCCTTCAGAGACCCTGGGTCAGTGGTAAGTATGGCTCAGACTGCTGAATCCTTTACATACACAGTCTATGGACACCTAGTGGACTGCATGGATCATGCTATCCAAAATAACACCTGGACTCACTACTCCAATGGCAGGGGACCTGTCTGGTGAACCCCGGCCATTAATATGCTATACAACAAAAGGAGGAAGCTACTACATGATAGAGCACAATCCCGGACTAGAAGGCATCTGTGATCTGTACTAGCAGACAGCTACAATCACTCATGTATTTATGTCAGGCCCGCTTCTAATGGACAATTGCACCAGACACATCGGACAATCACAAGGCCTTCTTCAGTTAATTCAGGTACCTGGCTAGACACTCACTGATATGCTGTGTGTTACTGCATACTGACTGAACATACCCTGAACCCACAGACATTGCCAACATCCTGGCAAACAGGTTCAACGCAGATGTCTCCCCTGCATCCCCCCTAAGGAGGTACTGTCCATCCCAACAGTGTACCTCCCTGACATCACGAATAAACAGGAGAGTACTGCCCACTCCTCCCCACAGCAGACAACACAGCATCAATGGGACCAGACAGTGTCCCGGCCTGTGTTGTACACAGCCTTCATGACAGACATAACCCTCACATTACGTCACTGTTCAATATCAGGGTTACTGCAGGATTTGCACCCATGGAATGGCATACAGCAGTAGTGGTCCCACTCCACTGAATACTGCCATAACAGACCACAGACAATATCGGCCTATAGGGCTAACTAGCCTGTTCTGCAAAGCTATGGAGCGTATTGTAATGGGACTCATGCACATAGACATGGGAAACCTACAGACACTGGATCCTACACATTACAGCATTGTTGTGGGCAGATCTTGCCTGTTGGACCTGTTTGTATTCTTTAAACAGTTACCAGGTCCATTAGTGTTGGGACGGTTGTCCACACAGCCTGCCTGGACCTTGCACAACCCTTCAACACAATACCCCACACGGCCATTATGCATAGGCTCACCAGCATCAATATCGACACATATCTCACACGATGGATTGCTACCTGGATCAGGGATAGCACCCACATGCTCAGTGTTGCAGGTGCCATGTCTGACTATACACCAGTTACACATGACATCCCACAAAGCTCAGTTCTGGGACCTCTCTTGTTCAGTATATATTTGTGTGATGTACAGGCTATCACAGGAGGGATATGGCTGCCCATGTTCACAGATGACTGCAAACTGGGTGCCATAATCAACTCTCCAGCTGGCACATGCATACTCATATAGGGTCTCACGGAGATAGGATGACTGGTGCCTGAGCCATGGCCTACGGCTACATGCCATTAGTTGCATAGTCATCCCCTTTGAGAATGACAACATGCCCACACATTACCACATAGGTAGTAATCCATTACATACGGTAGTAGTTGTTACGGGTTTGGGGACACGACCTGTTCGTACTCTCGCCTTTGACAATCACATTGCCAAAGTGGTTAGACAGTACTTCTACATAGCCCACCGTATCCCACATGGTTTCACATGTTGATCACGTGTGGTCATTGTGCCCCTATACTCATCACAACCATGCTTGATTACTATGCCACATTTGGGTTGTACCTTACCCGACACCTGCAGCAACTGTAATGGCCACAAATGTTACTCATCAAGCTGATGTAGGGACTCACACAGATGCCCTGCACAGTTCAGATACAGTAACTCCAGCTCTACTCAGTCACTTACCACCTACACGGATGTGTTGTGTGCCTGTAGTTTAAGGCAATATCTGACCCAGAATTAATGGACATGCTCCACCTCAGGATATCCAACTCCCTCGGAGCTACACACTCCAGGGACATATACCTCAGCACAGATGTTGATAGGACATGCTGGAGGGACAGATTATTATCCATAAGGCTCCACTCACTGCAGAGTGTAGTCCCAGTTTTGCATAAGCAGAGCCACCCACTGACCACCTATAGGTGATATCTTGACAAGTGAATGGGTGATTGTATTTGTACCCATGGGATATCTTCTGGGTCCCTGCTAGACAGAGGCACAATACACTAAACGTAAATGGGCTATCTTGTGTGACCTACTATTCACGGGCACAGTGTTCTAATTTGACTGGGTTGCAGCAGCCAAACACACTCTGGCTATGCTTGAACATGCCCTAGGGCAGATAGCCTAGTATCAACCTCTGAACCTATGAAAATGTTCATGATGCACAATGTCTATTGCTGATACTGTTTGCAGGGTTTTATCATCTTTGCTTTCCCACATTCTATGAACCGCTTAGGTATCTGCAGAACATATTTGATTATGTCAGGGTTTGTGTCTGTTGTCATATAAGTGTGTGCACAGGGCAGATTACTGGATAGTGAGAGGTTCCTGGGTTAACACATGCAACTGCCTGATATGTGTGGCCCACTGCTGTACTCCAACATGGCCTAAGTGTGTGAGCATGCCCAGTTCAGACTGTCAGTGTTCTGTTGCCTGACATTTGTCTCATGTATTCAAGTGTGTGAGCATGCCCAGTGTGACCTTTCTGTATGTTGCTGTCTGAGGTCCACTACATTTGTTGATGTATGTGTACATGTCCAGTATTAACATTTCTACTGTGTGTGTGTTGAAAGTCAGGTTCTATTCTTACTGCAGGACTCACCTTTGTGTCATAACTCGACAGGGATTATGCTGTGCCTGCAGGGTTTCCATGGAATGCTTTGCATAGACTTATCAACATTTCTTCATACAGGTTAACCACTGCAATATTGTCATGGTTTAGTGGTTCAGTACTATGACTATAGTGCACAGTATCCTGGGTTCGAGGACCATCACCACTTATGTTTTCATACTGAGCAGACCAGACTGCTTAAGGGCCAGTAGAGCAACTATGAGCATGTTGGCTTTTGTTCAGCTATGCCCTACTTAGACCCAGCTTGTGCAACATTGCTCAATATTAACCATCATTGCTGGACGTTGGCCAATATTACTCAACATTGACCACATTTGTACTACTTGGTGTGTGCGATTTGGTTTACATATACTACATGGTGGTAAATGCTGTTTAGCACTGCTTTATATTGCTTAACACATGGCAATCATGCCTCAGGTGTTGATGCAGGGCTGCCTATGTCAGATGCACATACTAAATTCCCTATACATCTTTGACTGCAGGTAGAGTCAATGTAGGCATGCCTTTTACTATATGTGCGGGTCAGAGAGAGGTATCATTTCCAGAGTTCCTACTGAGCCAGTGTACGTGCTATGCATTGCCTCTTTGCCAAGGCCAAAGCATACTGGGCACACCTCCTTCTGCTTACTGGGGCAGGCTCAGGTTGTTCCTCCTCCGAGTCACGCTCTGCCTGTGATGGCCCTGGCAATGGTGGGGGGCTGTTTGGCCCAGGCCTATGCTGGTCCTGCTGCAGCTGTTTTCACAGGATCATATTATGTAGCATAGCACATACCATGACAATTTGGGTACATGTAGTTGGTGAGTACTGCAAGGCTCCACCAGATGTATCCAGGCACCGGAACCGTGACTCGAGCAGCCCATACACATGCTCGATTACATTTCGTGTTTGTGTGTGTGCCTCATTATGGTGTTCCTGTTCAGGTGTGTGTGCGTTTCTGATGGGTGTCATCAACTACGGCTCCAGTGCATAGCCAGCATCCCCCACTAGGTGTCCATGTGGGATGTCCCCATTGGCAAATGTCTGGTACAGCTGTGTCAGATGCCAGATATGGGAATCATGGTAGCTTTCAGGGCAGCCAGCACACACATTCAGTATTATGCCCTGGGCATCACACATGACCTGGCAGTTGATGGAGGGGAAGCCCTTGCGGTTGATGTAGACCCTACCCCGCTCAGCGACTGGTGCTTTGATGCATTTGTGCGTGCAGTCTATTGCACCCACTACCTCAGGGTATTCCACTATTTGCTGGAAGAGACGCATATTGCTGGCCAATACCTCACAGGAATTGGGGAAGTATACATGATCACTGACATGTGCTGACATGGCATCCAGGAACTGGTGCAGTACCCTGGATGCTGATGCCTGTGATAGTCCCATCATGTCACCAGTTGGTCTCTGGAAGGTACCTGTTGCTAATATTCTTAGGCCAACACATATCTTAGTTTCCACTGGGATGGGTTCCCCTCTGTTGGTTCTGTGTGTGAGGCGTGGCCTGCACAGCTCAACAATTTGCTGCAAAGTGGTCTCTGTCCACGCTATAGCGCTCCACTGTCTCCAGTTCATGTAGCCCCTGGTAGGTTACCTTGGGCCTGTGCACTCTGTCTCCTCACTGTGGGTTGTCCAGCAGCATTTGCATCATCACCACCCTCAGCATGTTGCATATGTCACCTTATAACAGCAATGGCAGCCCCTAACATTTTTTGCCTCAGTACAGCTTTTTCAGTTTTCACTGCTATTAGCTTACTGCAGTGTTGCAGTGTCTCTTCAGAGAAACATAATGGACTGTTGTTTGCAGTGTTTTAAGTGCTGGGCTGGGCTAGTGTTCTGCCTGGGTAATTGCCTGATTCTGATTGTTTTCACCTGCTAGCTCTGCTAGTACTCCCTGGTAACTTCCCTACTATTTGGTGTGCTTCCTTTTTCCTTTCTGTTTCCTCAGGGGGGAGCGCCACACACACAAGCACAAACGTGCGCACACCAGCTCACACGCGCACACACATGCTTACACGGGCTAAAACCTGCTTATTCTTGTTAAAAAGCACGCACACCGGCGCAAATGCACTTACAACTGTTTACACAGCCTTACATATGCTTACTCAAGCTTACACGTGCACACACACGCTAACACGTGTGCACACTGTCTTACTCAGGTTTACTGGCACACACACACATGCATGCATGCTCAGCAAGAAACTTTGGTGTTATCCACGGCATACACCTTCCATTTCTTGACTTTACCTGGCCTACCTGTTGACATACTTCTTTCAATAATATGTAATTGTCGGCTGACACTTTGCTCCAATGAGCTTCACTCCTTTCATACATACCCCCCTCGTGATGTCACCTATCTTCTACTCTGTTACTCCCCTTATCTTACTCCTACACTCCACTGACTGTGTTCATTTCCTATGTAAACTTGTGATTCACTATTCTAACTCTCATTTGCATAGGATTGCCTACTAATGCTTGGTTGCATCTCTTAGATTGAACTTCCCTCCTTAGCAACCTCTACTCGGTGGCCATGTTGTCTTCAGCCTGCCATTCAGTTGCATTGTAAATTCATTTTAGCTATAAAATCCACATTTGTGGATCTTAATTATTAATTTTCTGGTTTTTAGGGCGCTGCACTACGATTAAATCCTGGAGATGGGGATGAAAAAAAAAAGTTATTTTATTTCTATTTTGCATCACTTCCCATTGCCAATGACCGTATTTTTGGCCATTGGCATGCTTCCTCCTGTAAATGCATGCGTTTTTTGCAGCTGTCACGGCTCCGTTTTGCTATTTGCAGAACCGTACTCAGTTATCAACTAAGTACATTTCTGCAAATAACACTACTCCTACTCGGACAGGATCGGGTTTCCTGGATCGCAAATTTACCTCATTTGCATAGCGTTCACCTGCAATTGAGGTAATTTGCATATCCAAGCCCAGTCCATGTAGGACTAGTTTAAGGAGCTCTGTTACACGCCCCTACTGGCTGTTCCTGGATCACTCGGCAGACATGTTGGCTGCATGGAGTCTTACTCTACTCTTAGACTCCGTGCAAGCCTTCATGAATCCGGCCTTCTGTGTGTTCAAAATTGCATTCAACAGGGCAGTGTTGATAAACATAAGGAAAAATTACATTAAAATATTAACAAAATCTTGTATTCTATATAACACAAATCTGGATCACTACCCCTGGTGGAAAAGAAACATTAAAAATACTTTCTATTACAACATTAATTTAAAAATGGAAACACAGGATATCAACATTTTGTATGGAGAAGAAGCAGGTCAGTTTCATATTAGCTTTGATTTTGATATTGCTTACCAATGGAGTCACTGACCGCTGCAAGCTGGCCATTTTTTTTTGTACAGATATACTTGCCATTACTTGCTCGAATGGCAATCCGTCTTCCACGCCACTCAATATCAAACATGTTGTTGGCAGCACTGGGGAAGGAAGGAACAAGAAATGGGTTACAATGTATGAACTTTAATTGCTTGTGACCTAAGACGTTATAAATTGCCAAAATAGACGGGTTTCAGTAAATAAAGTCATGGCAGTCTTAAATAATTGATGGATGACTTGAACAGCCATGCTCTGAAATTTTATATAGTCACACTGTATGCTTCTGCTCATTCTGAAAACTACTAAAAAATGGAGTTTGCCACAGTAACTTCTTAGTCTCTCACTTGGGAACTGCATTCCTTTCTCTGCCATTAATGGTAAAAGAAACGCAATAACTGTTTGTTGTGCATAAGCCAAAACCATCATTAGCACTTAATATTGATTATATTACTGCAGAGGGAGGATAGAAGGCTCTATGTGAGATTAGCCAGGCTCCTGTGTATCTTTGCAGTCAGTTGGACATTTTACTAACTTTGTAGTTTCCGTTAAAACTTCAGTTAACATATTTTCAGGTATGTCTTACATTTTTATTTATTTATTTATTTATTTTTTTGTTGACCGGGTTAGTCCCACTATGCAAGCGGCCTTTTTTCATTGGATATCCAAGGTGATATTTATACATTTTTTCAACATGTTTTTTTCTTTGTAGTCTGGAAGTACCTACTAAATAGATCCAAGATGCCAATGAGAAGATATAAGGGTTATACCCCCCCCCCACCAAAGACACACACAGATATGCACGCACAGTGCACGCATGCACATCATGTGACACACACACACATGCACACATGCACACGCGCACACACACACACACACACACACACACACACACACACACACACACACACACACACATTCATACTTTCTATTTTAGTAAAGTATTCTTTCATTTTAGAATTCTCAGAAATTCAGACTTCCTTTCTCAAGATCCAGTTAGGAGGCTGAGTTTGTCACCCTCAAGATAATTCATTGCATTTCTGGGACACTGATATAAACTTATTGACACCCAGGCATTTAAATTTCAGAATGATGTGTAATGTTAGCAGACTGCCGTGACATGAAATAAATGGAACTATTTACAATAGTAGCCCCAAAGCCAAGCACTGTGGTTCAGACAAATAATCCTCTGAAAGGATAGCGGCAGTAAGCAGTTGATAGTGTTTTACGTCGTATAAAGTAACAACAGCTTCTCTCCAACATTTGCACTCCGATTAAAATTACTCCAACATTAAACCCATTAGGTCTTGCTAGCTGTGATGGGTATCTTGTAAAGAATGTAATTTAAGGAAGGCTGTTTGAAAAAAAAATGATAAATAGGTTCTAGTAAAAGCTTAGTTCCCACAAATGTGTAGTGCATGATATCAGCTGATAATGTGGCTCGAAAATGACTACATTTTAAGTTTGTATGATAATATAATTCCTGCAGTCCAGACACTAAAATGACTAAAGCTGCAGCTGTCATGAAATGGGGTGACCTTTGCTCCCTACTGTTAGCAGTCCATATGATTATAGTGAGTGCTGCTTATTTTAATACACCCAAAGCAAATGATATGTTTAAAGGCATTCATGCAGTAGAAATAAATTCCTAAATTACACTACCCTTGTGTTTCAGAATAAGCCTCCTATTCTAAGTAATTATATAACTAAAAGGACACATTCACATTTGCATATGTCTTCTATGATGACATGAATTTACATGTGTAGGTTTCAAATAATGATTTTCATTTATAGAATTAATTAGGTTAGGATGCTTACAGCTAAATATGCCGTTAAATCGGCAGCACCTCTGAAAGAGTTATCTGGCAATAGCAGGAAGTAAAGGATGTGCATTAATATGCAAAGTGCAGCTCTGGTCACTTCAAGACATGGTTCAAATCAACATGCAAACTTAAGAAGTCAATCATTACAGAGCTCCTGTCATCACCAGTCTACACGCTGTTCATGTATATCGGAGATAAAATTTTACTTGGCTCTTTTCCATTTTATTTCTTTAATAAAAATGTGCCACCATTTTAGTTGTTTGCTTTTGCTATTTTGCAGAGTAAACAACTGCAAAGCCACACTTGGAAGCAAATTAATGTTTTCGTCAAACTATGCTTTAAACTAGTATGGTCTGCAAGCTGAGGAAGGTTCTGTTTACTAATGTAGCATGTCCTTTAGATAAGGGAAGAAAAGGATGGCTACCTCACTATCAGCATATTGTAAAAGTACTTGTGCAAGAAGGCAAGTGCAATGGTAGTGAGGCAAGGGAGGGCAGTAAAGGCACAAGTCAAAATGGAGCTGCCATAAGGGTCAAGAAAGGGAAAAAGCTTTTTCGGTATACTTTAGAAAGGAGGCCAGTGACGAGCATACCTATACAGTTTGAGAAAGGATTGAAGCGAAATCATAGAAGACAGGGAGAAAGCAGATATACTAAATATTTTCCTTTGTCTTCACAAAGGAAATGGATGTGGATGCATTCTGTGGGGGAGGGAAATGTGTGGAAAGTAGTGGGTATATAACAAAATAGAGAGGGAGACTGTAAAAAGGGAAAGGTAAGGCATATGGACGAGAAGGGCTTTCTTCTAGGGCCCTGAAGCATCTAGCCACCTATGGTGATCTTCAGCATTGTATACAGATTAGAGCCTGATAACCAACTCATGTAACAGTATTTGTAACTCTGCAGTGCTGCTGGCGGTTACGTACTTCCTACTGCTACATTATGCAGGAGCAGACTGTGATTTGTGATATTACGCTAGTTTATTTTCAATGGAAAGTGTATTTTCAACACACATCTATACCTTGTTTTTGTATTACTTTGTATTTTGGTGCTATGATGTGCAAGATTTTTCTTCTGATCTAGGGCATGACTCAATCAAGTTTGCACTATTGCACAAATAAATAACACCTATTTATTGGAGGATTTAAAAAGTTGCACAGAAAGTAATTCTAAGGTGCATATCTCATGACCAGCTGTGACACAGTACAGCCAGACATAGTAAAGTCAATTTAATTCATTGCCCTGTTTCTATATAGAAACCTCACCTCCATCAGGTATGGTATATATTAGTGGCACTGGCACTGGTGCATAAATGTTGCCACATCAGTTTGTTCTTTGTTACTCTTCTCAGATTTTTACTTCTGTCAGTATCCACTAATATGGGATGCCGCGGTGGTACGGCGGTAGTGCTGTTACCTCACAGCAAGAGGTTCTCCCGTTCGATTCTCGGCTTGGCTTGGGAGTGCCTTTTGTGTGGAGTCTGCATGTCCTCCCCACGGTTGGGTAGCATTTGAAAGACATGTGTGTGTAAATGTGGGAGTACCTTCTTTGAAGGTTGGGCATCAAGCTGGCACCTCAGCGTTTTGTAAAAATCTACTGCCAATCATTAGCGGACCGGAGTTCCGCTGTGGCGACCCCTTACCGGGAAAAAGCCAAAAGACAAACAAACAGTATCCACTAATATCACTAAAAGTATGCCATTAGTTACAGCAGCAGCCAATGTGGATACTGCTAGTATAATACAGTAGACTCCCTCTCATCCGATCTCACTGGGACTGGACCTTAGGCTGGATAAACGAATGTCTGGTTAATCAGAAAATGCATACAAAATAGCATTGATAGGCTATAAATCAGCTAGAATAACAGGATTTGTGCTACTATGCATTTTTCTAATGAATATGAAGTCTAAAGCTTAAATGTCTGTCATTATTTTGCCCAGAGGAGGTGAAAGTGTTGTTCTTCTCTGTTGTCTTTTGCTAGGGCTATGGCAGAAATTTGATGTCCTGTTAAAGAGGAGGCTGGTTAAACGGAGGCTGGATAAGTGGAAGTCTATTGTATATGTGTAAACCTAATTGACAGAGGCCACTATAATAATCTTAAAATACATGAACAGCTTGTTGGATTTCATTCATTATTTTCTTGTTACTGCTATCATTTGGACAAAACCAAATATTACTTTATTACTATGATTAATAGTAGATATGCTATTGTTCCTCTAGTATAGTGTACATTCGTTTCAGAATATTGTTTTTTCATTCTTTTCTACAGTACCCATAATTCCAAGTGGATTCGATTTCTGTGATGTATATACTGCATACTCCTTATTACTTTTTTCCCCACTGTAATCTTTGCTCTTCCCTGCACATTATACAATATTTTCACACTACTTTCTTTCTGCCACTTTAAAGTCTCTCTGACATTTATAAGTTTTTTTAATTTATTTTTTACCAAATCCAGGCTAAGTTTACATTTCCTACTATTCTCTTTTCTTACTTGTTTTTGAATTTTTAGTATGTACTGTTTTACTATACTTTTATGATTTTTAGTTTCTATCTCTTTTATAAGTCTTCTTTTTTCCTTCTTATTCATGGTTTCTGTTCCTCCTTATCTTCTGTCATTTCCAGCTAAAGAAATGTTATATTTCTGTTTGCCTTTTCCTGTTTTCCTCCTGTGAGTTGAATGTTTTATGGATACAGTCTTGGTTTCCTAATGATGTCATCACTGTATGAAAATAACCCCCATTCTTAAAAGGAACTGCCTAATGATAGGCAGAAGTACAAAAGGATGCCCACCTACTTACAGTGTCAGAACTTCACCTTTTTGTACATAACAGACTTCACAGTGCAGCCAGCAAAGAATGGCTGAGCACGCCCTGAAGTCATAAATACTGAATCCCCTGCCTTTCCTGTTTTAATTTTATGTGTTCTTGGCACAGTGAGGCGGTGGGGGAGGGGAGGTCCTACATTTGATACATCAGGCTATAATTCTTCTTCTACATTAACATGTCCTCAGCACAATAAGATCAGTGCTGGTCAAATTCTCAAAAGTCACATGTTCAAATGCTATTTTCAATTTACTGAAAGCTCTACGTAGTGAAATGGGTCAGTTTAAGGGGGACTTTCTTCTTACCTACAGGAAGCAGTGATCAACAGTTGGCCTTTTAATAAATGGAAGTGCCCCCTGCATGATGGATATGGGGGGGTTCTTTGTCTTCCCTCAAGAAAATCACAAGTCACAATTACAATGATTTGGACTTTTGACAAATTGGGTGGGGTTCTTTGCCTCTGACAAGAAAAATCATAGTTCAGAATTGCAATGAAGTGGACATTTTGGCAACATGATAAATCTGAACTCAATTTCAGCACGTGGACTTTAACAAATAAAGAGGATGAAAAGTTTAGCCAAGCCATGGTGAAGACATACAACTGACCCAGAATAATCTAGGGCTCCGTTTGACTGGTTTTCTCTCCCTGGTGATTTAATGGTATTTGCATTACATAGCAAACAGCAAGAGCTGAAGGTTTCAACCACTGATACATTCCAAAGGACTTATAACAATGCTGATTAGAAACAGACTGCACTACTGCAGCACAATTCACAGACACAAGGTACAGGGTTTGATTCTCACCTTTAAGAGGGAAATTGGCTAGGCTTAAAATGACCCACAAAGACAGCTAGCCTAATACTTACCTATGAACAGATAAACAGTCAAAATTCAGCAAGGAAAATGCACTGGGAGTAGCACAGTGGTGAGGCATTGCTGCCTTACAACTCCCAATTCTCCGGTTTAGTTCCTAGCTGGTGTATCTTCTTGTGTTGAGTTTACATGTCCTCTCTCTGTCTGGATGTTTTTTTTTCAGGGCCTCCATTTTGTTCTACTGTTGACTTTCTAAGTTGTCTATAGGTGAGTGTGTTTTTGTGTCTGTACATTTATCCACCAATGTACTGGTTATCCTGTCTAGGATTGGTTCACCATCTTAGTCCCATAGCTTGTAGAGATAGCCTCTGGCCTTCCCACAGCCCTGACTAGGATAAAGTAGTTATTGGAAAATGAATGAAAACATGAAACTTACTGAATGTGAAATGTCAGCAAACTGCCAATTCATGGATTATAAGACAATCCTTTACTGACCATAATATTAAAGGCAGCTCTTGGGAAATTAATGGTGAACTCAAGCGATCAGTGCTAGTGGGTACTACTCAGCAAGGGTAAATAACGCAAAATAGCAAAAACACATTATGAAAAAAAAAATAACAGCAAATTATTGACATTAGAGTCACAAAGTACTCATGTAAACATTACAAGTAATCGTGAAAAAGAATGGAGGCAAGGAAATGTATATAATCTAAAAATAAAGAGAATGTTAAGATGATTTTGTTGTTCACCAAAAAACGACGGCTTTTGTGAGCCATATTGCTTTTCAGTGGATTGTGTCATTATAAATCCATGTAAATGCACAGTCAGCCTATTTCTGAAAAGCTGATCTCACAGAACTGTACACCATATAAATGATCATACAACATAGCAGAATGTGCAAAACAGATTTCCTTAGAGGCCAAAAAAGAGCTTGCTCAGTAAATATCTATTCTGTCAAAAACCCGCCTAGAAATTTAGTCATACTGAAATATCTTTAGCATTTGTAAGGCAGTCCCTCTAATCTACTCAGACTTGGGGAGGTTTGGTGATTAAATTATTTAAATACACTGTGGCAAAACTAGCAAATTAATGCTTGTGTTTTTGCCAGCATCAAAATGTTAGGGTGATATCATGAATGAATGTGATGGTGTAAGAATATTTACTATATAAGAAGACATATAAAATTGTTCAATTTTGTAGATAATTATGTTTTAATATTTTTAGTGTGTACATACTAAAGATAATAAGACATTAAAATAAAATGTACAGTCATTTTATCTGTCTGCCAATGAAGCAACTCTTTGCCACTGTTTTCAGAAGATGTAGCCACTCTATGGATTTTCAGTCTGAGTAGCAGACATCAGACAATATGTTTGGTTCTTAAATTTGGGGAAGGAAAGGTCTTAGGTCCAAGACCAGAATGAGAATTCAGTTCACTGGACTGATGCTGCATGCCCTATATATTACCTTTCTGATAAGACATAAAAACAGTATAGTTTGCAGTCTCTAAAGAATATTAAACAAAATAAAACAGGTAGAGGTTCTGTAGGTAAAATTAACATGAGGACTCAAAATAATTTCAGAAAAGTGAATATTTTAACAAGAAACACAGAAACAAAATAATTCCTATCTGATGCACACTGCCCCTGTGACAATCTGTCATACAGCCCTTACTGCTGTCTCAGTTATTTATTTCATGGAAAAGAAATAGCTTCTGATTTCTGCCCTGACCTGCATCATTCTGAGGGAAACTGCCAGTAACAATGGCTATAATCAGAATGCTGCACGCTGCAGTGAAAAAGGTTAACTATTTGTTGCTTGCATATGTTGATTTAAAAAACACAGAAAAATGTTGCTGTTTCATCCCACTTTCAAACCAAAGAAATTCAATGTGATGTTCTTTTTTAATTAAAAAAATAACTATTTATAGCTTGGTTACCAAAAGCCTACACAGCACAGCTGAGATCAGAGTTTCGCATAATCAATGCACTACTTTCATTTGTAAACTCTTGCACATATAAATTATTTCTCAGAAGAATGAGTCTGAAGGATGACTGGGAGCACTGTCTGCAGATTTATTTTTCTAATACTGCATAAAATATAAGCAGTTAGAAACAAGCTCCTCAGTCATTACTCAGTGTACATTCTTGGGGGGAAGGTAATTACTTCTGAATACGTAGTACTGTTCTTAGCAATCTATATGAAGTAGACAATTTTTTTAAGATAATAAATAGCTTTTTTGGGGGAGGAGTACTGTTCTATGAATGACTTTGAATATCAGTGAGTAAGGGGTTGAAGAAACTATAATGTAATGCAACCACCCACCACTGCAACCCCTCCATTGTAAGGTATGGTATAACAATCAGTATTCAGAAAGTTGTTACCATCTGGATTCTAACTGGCTGAAGAACTCAACAGTATCTGGTCCTCAGCTACATTAAAACATGTCCTCATTCATTCAGAATCTGACCATAATAGCAATTATTTCAGATGGTACAGATGAAAGTTCCTGCATCTTTCTGAAACTTTCCAGTGACCAAGGAATTATATTATTGTGGGACTTGACTTTTCTTAAAATTATATCATAGCTAGCAACAGTTTAAGCATGGTATATGTTGTATTGTACCCTTAAGGGGCCTTTCAGGTATGCAAGGCTTGGCAGAAATTTAAAGGTAAGAATAATCAGTCCTAACAGTGGCAGCATGCATCATAAGGTGAAGAATGCTTTACATAAATCTGTTTGTGATCACACTTTTAAGTTTGTCAACTTAAATGCGTATATAGCTAGGCATCTTACAGTCCTCATGATTGATATTGTTCCTGTGTTCCTCTGAAAAAACTCATTCATTTGTTTTTAAAGCATTAAGCAGTAGGGTTGTTACCTTTTCTAATGTCCAAAGTGGAAAAAAAAATACTACAGAAATGTGAGCTGCTCCAAGAAAAAAAATGTGGTGATACTAGAGCACCATGATGATCAGCATGATTGGTGTTAGACTGACCATGCCTATGAAAATATACATGAGTTTTCCCATAATGCACTGGGCAGTGTTGTGCCAGTAACCGTTACTGAACTGACTGTGAACCTGTCAAGATGTGCATGTTACTGCACTGTGTGTGTGTGTGTGTGTGTGTGTGTGTGTGTGTGTGTGTGTGTGTGTGTGTGTGTGTGTGTGTGTGTGTGTGTTTAACTGGTATGTAAAATTAATGCAATGAACTAATACACACTAACCTTGGTATTCTGAGTGTCTGGCATCCTGAATATGGTATGGAAATAACATAAACCATAATACATAGAAAGTAAATGCAAAAGACTAGGCTTTGTTTTATTATTGAAATGATCCTCACTGTTATAGAATTTTAATTGCTTTTATTCTTTCATACCATATTAAGTTGTTTGAGATACAGAACTGAATATCTCCGCAAACATCTGAAAAAAATTAAACATACTTTTATTGTAAAATCACAAGATATTTAAAAATGTTGATGGTTTTAATTTTATTTTATTATTTATTTATTTTTTTTTTTTTGCCAGATGCACCTGCCAAAATGCAGACAGCTCTGTGGAAAGAGGAGTAGGTGGCAACCTTTCTCAAAGCAGGATTACTGGAAACATAAGAGGAGACTAAAGTGGACAGGACTGTAGTATGCAATGAATTATTCTGGTAATATAAACTTGCTCCACACCAGCCAGAAGCCCAGCCTGAATCATGCATTATCTACTATAACTGTTTTAAAGCAGCATTGTTTAAGTTACTCACATCCTAAGCAAGGATGGATACATGTCTTGTTTATAGGAATCATAACTTCAGCCATTCGTGATAGCGAACACCTGAAGATTAATTCTAACTCCAAAGGCATCTTTTCCTGATATCTGTTCATGGTATTTTAACAAAAACATGTGAACACATCCAGAGCTTTATAATATGATATAAACTGAATTGATTTCCCATTTTTAGAATACAGACAAGATTAGTCTTTCAAAATGCAGTACAGCAAATGTATCAATATTAAAATAACTTGAGTGTTCTCTTTCCTGTCAGAATAATAATCTTGGTGTTGTCAGCAAATTCACTGCACCACACACTTGATGATTTATTATAGGCCACCATAAATATTAAACAGCAATTGTTCCCATACAAAACTCAGGGAGATCCCTCTAACCAGGTTTTTAATTATAGAAACATGATCACCCACTCTGACATTAATTTAAAGAATGGTCTTGAATCCAGTTACCAGTCTAGTCTGGAACATAGATGATTATGAGCAGGTTGCTGATTATAACCCATTTATTATGTGTTCACGACACGGATATCAAGCAATTCATCTCGAGACCGAAGCTCGAGAAGTGAATCTTGACATCTATGTCAAGAACAGATAAATTATAGTAATGATCAGAGTCGCGATCATAATTCTTTGTAGTGCACAGAGCTTTATCTGCTCCATGTACTACTAGTTACAGAAAAAAAAAAAAAAAAAAGATTAAGTGTTTTGCCAGCTTTCAAAGCCACAAAGCACTTAGCCACTTAGTGAGTACTGTCAGAAAGACAGTGTAACACAATCCCTTACTTTTACACATGCCGCTAAACTGTCCATTTTGTAGAATGTTCAGATTTTTGCTTCATTTGTTTGGTCTGTTTCTCATAAAGTATGTGGTTTTCAGGCACATAATTACAGACTGAAGTCACTGAATAGTGACATATTTTGAGTTTCAAAGTTCATATCCTCTAGACAAAATGTAGGCAAGCACACATCCTGTTATTCTAGGTACTTTTATCAGTTTGCAAGAGGAAGGGATACCTTATCAGTACAGACAGCAGGCAAAACCAAATCTTTTATTTTGCTGCTGCCACTTGGTGGTCCATACTGTCAGATTTTACTGTTTAGCAAGGGACCTGATCTTAACAACTTAAGCATGGGGTGCTTAACATTTGTTAAGGTCAGGTCTCGTGAAACTGTATTGCTTAACTGAGTTGTCTTTTTCCAAATATTGGAGCATAATCACTGCACTCCATGTACTAAGTAAGAGTTCTTCTTCAAGGTTTTTAGCTGTATAATGATTTAATCATGGCAAATAGTATTAATGGCCTTCTGCAAATTTAAGGAAACACTATTATCAGGAATACCAGCTTTTACTTCCTTAGCAGCATTAGTGCAGAACTCCAAAATGTTTGGGGTTCATATTAAAACACTGGACGCTGAAAACAGCGAATGGTGTTTCATCGACACATATTCAGCGAAAGCTGAAAATGTCAAAACCACAGAACAGTGATTTCTTTCCTAGGGAAAGAAATTGCTGTTCCAACCCCCCCCCCAAAAAAAAAAAACATTAAACACTTTCAAACACATACACACATACCCTAACCCTAATTAGACACCCCCTCCAAAAACCAGTAAACAACTAAATACACATATGCATGTAACCCAACCATACAGCTAACGAAAAAAAAAACATTAAACATTTTAAAACATATGCACTTACCTTAACCCGCACCCTAACCCTAAGGTCAGTAACTCTCACACATTTACATAAACAGTTCCAAACACATACATACTTACCTTAACCCTAATCCTACCCCCCAAAAACAAAAGTAAACAGCTGAAAACACATACACACGTAACTCAACCATACATCTAACACAAAATAAAAAACAGTAAACACTTTCATACATATGCACTTACCTTAAACCGCACCCTAACCTTAAGGTGAGTAACTGTTGCACAATCATGCTCGGGAGTTATACCGGACAAAGGACCACACTACACTTCAGAACAGGCAAAGCAACAAAGCAGTCAAGCGACTTCTTTCCCAGGGAAAGAATTCACTAAACAGCCGCTTCACTGTTTTGCCTATTCGCCCTACATGTGTCGACGAAAACGCATTCGACAAAATGTGTTTTCGTTGTTCTAATAGGAACCCAATGTTTGCACAGCAGAATCTAGTAAACTGGTGCTGGTGTATATTAACAGTTACTGTAGATCTTAATGGGATTGTTGTTATCAGAAGTAACTTTAACATCTTGCCAAAATGTTAGTTCGACTTATGGGTCTGTAATTTCCTGGAGTGTGACTTATCACCATCTTTAAAAACAGGAACAACTGTAGGTTTCTTCCACAGTTCTGTCTACTACACAGAAGTACGTTTTTTCTGAAACAGGAAATGAAGTACAGGTACTATTTTTTTGCCATGACTTTGCAGTAAAATACCTTATGACCTTACCTGAACCAGGTGTTGTGCTGACTTTAAAACCTCTTACTGCTTGTTATATTCATTCATTACTACTCAGTGGCCAAACAAAGTTTTAATGAGATGATGACCAGCCTCAGTTTTACTCATTGTGTGAGAAGTTTCAGCAAATATATCACTAACTTTTAAGTCCACACACAAGAATAGAGACGTAGGCTCGAGTTATTAACTTTTCACAATTAATTAAATAGTAGCACGTCCTTTCAGAAATTTGAACTTAAATTTTCATCACACACCATTGATTTCCCTGATGTTAGGATAGCTAGAGATTACAATGGGACATGGTCGACTAGATTATATACAAAAAGTTTTTACAAAAATACATTTATACATAAGGAAAGCATGCACCCTAGTCACATTTTTAAAAAATGTGGTGAAGGGCCAGGCACTTAGAGTGTCCAGACTCACGGCAGAGAATGAAACATTTCAAAATGAAACAGGTGATTTATATATGAAGTTTAGGAAGAGAGGTTATAAGGAACAGGATTTTAAAAATACTGTACAAGAAATCCAAGAACTGAGACACACAAAAGGAAAACCCTATTTTTCAGGTAGAGGACATGAGCAGGTAATTACATATAAGCCCACTAGGGATAAATTGAGCATATCTACTGCTTATGTTAGTAATATGAATATCATGAGAGATGTAGTAAAGAAATATTGGCCGGTATTGGCATCAGAACCACAAATTAGAGAGATAGTAGGGGACGGACCCAGTTTTATATATGGAAACAAGAAGAATTTGAAAAGAATATTGTGCTATGGACCTAGAATAGAAGAACAACAGGGGGAACAATATGGTACCTTACCCTGTGGAAAGTGTAACCAATGTGGATACATAGAGACTACCAATAAGTTTACACATCCTGCCACAGGAAAGGAATATAAGTTTAAAGTTAAGGCTAACTGCCATACAAAGAATATTGCATACTTAGCAATTTGTATCCATTGCTCGAGCCATTATGTAGGTAAGACTAACAGAGAATTCAGAAATCGTATAAGAGAGCATCTCTTGAGTATTAGGAATAAAGATAATACTAATGCTTTAGCAAAACACACTATGGAACAAGGAGAAATCCATTCCTTTAAATTTATGGGGATAGAAATAGTTAAGGAAAATTAAAGAGGGGGTTATCAATAATAAAACTGAGACATCTGAAGCAAGATGGATTATTCGGTTGCAGGCTGGCAGAGATACTGGACTTAATGCCAGGGTTCCACTAAAGCCGATTTTGAAAAATAAGAGAATTCGTAAATAAATGATATATAGATGATATAAATGTTAGGTGATATCACTTCCCCCATAACATGGAAGGAATTTATTAATGCTGTTTCTGTTGTTTTTGAAAATTTATTATTGCTGTTTCTGTTCTTTTTTAAGGTTGGATATTTATTGTGGTTGTACTAATAAGATATTTTATACATTTTACAAAATTATGCTACATCAAACTGTTTTATGAAGTTATGTTAATTATTAGCGAGGTATATATATAAATGTAATCATTTTAAATAGTTATATATATTTTTAAACTTTGTCACTTTAAAATATGGGAGGGGAGTTTAAACAATTTAAATGATTCAATTAAGAAAAATGTGGTGTATATAGGGACCATTAGTGCTTTGTTTTACTGAATAGTCTGAAGAAGTGGGAGTTACTCCCATGAAAGCACTTACCTATTTTGAATGAATAAACAGCTGGCTTACTTACTACTACATCGTGATTTTATTACTGCATTGTGATATCCTTCAGCATTGTGTATGATCCTTGGAGAGTTGTGTGATATCACTAACTTTGCCATATCTCTGCCATCAGAAGTAATAGTGCCATTTACTGTAAAAAATGATATATTACCTCCTAATTTACAGTTCCTAGCATTTGTATAAAATGTTTTCTAATTATTATCCTTTAAATTTAGCGCCAGTTTCCTTCCATACCACTTTTTCTTTTTCCCAATCAATTTCCAAAATGTTCAAGACGCATTCAAAGTTAGTATTTTGTTCTTTAATATTGGAATTTTATTAAACAATTCCACACAATGTTTATTTTTCTTAATGTGGTTCTGATATTTATTCCACCATCAGGTTGGTTTACTCATGAAACTGTTTGTTATATTCATTACAGAAATTATATTATTAATAATGGAACAGAATATCCTCCACCAGACTTCCACAAAGGCATAACACAGTTATCCTTTACAGCTGTTGCACAAGATCCTTACTTATATCAAGATGTCAGTCTGGTGCTACTCTGGTGCATAGAGGGAATAAAGCCCTGACTACATCCCAGTCAACCTAGGTTTGATTAGCGGCCCAGGTGACTGATGGAGCAGCAGGGAGGGATGGGTGTGTCCATCCCAAGTGGGAGGGTGCTCATCTCTGACACTCCCTTAGAGAAGGCATGGTACAAACAGGGGAGTCATCTTCAAATGCCAAAGTGATGAGAGTGGAAGGTAAGGCAAGGATGTGGGTGGGGCAAATAAAGAATCTCCTCAGGATGGAGTGGAGATGGCCAAGCCCTCAGGACATCCTTAGGATCCACAACTGGCCCGTGATACCACAGGAAGTCCAAGGGATAGGAAACAACCTGTTAGATCTGGTGTGGACATGGAGTAATGGAGGCTGGGCTTATAATGTGAAGTCCCAAGGAGGACCAATACAATGTAGTCAATTTGGTAACACTTCTTCATAGACCTAACCAGTTGTTGACAGGATCTTTGAATTGTACAAAGAAGAAAACTGATATCCAGGTGGTCAAGTTTCTTTATTTGGTTAGAGTGACTAAAACCAAATTCAATATATTCTTGTATGTATAATTTTGCTTATAGTTATTCTGCACTATTGTGGCAAGCAATTCCTTATATTCATTTTTTGATCTTTGAAGGTGTACAAGTTCCCCAATGTATATAAATGGAATTAAGCTCATACAGGATTATGCTGTAACCTTGACTGAAGCTCTCAGTGAAGACTAAGTTAATATTGTTCTCCCTAACTGATTACAGACTGATGCTTTTGTAAAACCATGGTACAGTTATGCCTGTCTTCCAGAATTTAACTTTCAAACCACGTCTTTACACACTGTCAGTATTAATAAATTCATATAACTCTAAGTTGTAAATACAAATAGAAGCACTATCACCTTTTCAATGTTTTCAGTAGCAATCCTCGTAAAGGTAATGGAGGATTATCAGGACTGAAACATCTCAGTTATCATAACAATATCAATATTCTGATATAGAACAGAACTATATAATTAAAATTTGTGTTTAGATTTCAAACATTATAATATACTAATAGAGGATAATGCAAATATTGGAGCCCTGGCCGATGGTACACATTGGTGAAGCTCTGACTGCAGCCCAAATAACCGTTGTTTTAGTAGTGGCACAGAGATCTGAGAGACAGGATTGGGGAGGATGAGCTTGGGCAATTGATCCATGGAGGGAAGGGAGGCTACTACACCCAAATTATTTATGTTATCAAGTGGTGGTTGGGTACATCATTTAACTTTCTCTTTGGCTCAATGTGTTAATGCAATCAGTTCTGAGAAACAGCACAAGTAATGCATGGTTTGAATCCAGATTCTTTTGGGCTTAGGGGTTAGCATAATAGTTAAGATGTTTACCTCACAGAAACAAGGTACAGAGTTTGATTCTCACGTTTGAAAGGGAAATTGGCTAGGCTTAAAATGGCCCACAAGAGCAGTTAGCCTAGTACTTATATATGAACCTATGAACTTGTAGTGACTATGTTGGTTCATGCTGTGTTGGGCAGGAAATTTCCTGCTGAGTTGGGGAAAAAGATATGCATGTGAGATCATGGAACCTCCTCCCCTATCCATATAGTCATGTTGAGTCTACAGACAGCCTACAAGTAGGCCACAGTAACCTGTTCCCTACTACCTGACTCACAAATGGGGGAAATGATAGGCCAGTAGGGCACTCTGACAGACTTCTTGGGCAGGTACAAATGGTTTGTAGGTTTTTGACAAGCCTGGCTCCCACCCCTGCAAAATGAGACTCCCCACAGTGTGTAAGTAGTGAAAAGATCAAGCAGGATTCATCAGATTCTGGAGAAATGAGGATAAAAAACGCAAATATAGGAGAGTAAATGAATGACTAATAAATATACCACTTTAAGAAAAGTCATACCTTGAAAAAAAATCATAAGGTCACGTACGTTGTCCTGGACTTGTACTTATACTCAATGGACATCTGATTTCTTCCTGTACTGAGGGAATTACTAAGGCATTAGCTAGGTAGGAAATTGGCAAATGCTCTGATTGTATTACTGGCTTTTTTTATTAAAGCCTTTTTTATAGAGCAAAATTATGACATTAGATTACAGTATTTTTTGCTGCAATATTTAATATCTACATACATTTTTCCCTAGTAGGGCTTGAACTCACAATCCACAGCTTAGGAAGCCGATGCCTTATCCAGTTGATCATTGTGTCCTTTAATAATATATTCCATTTCATATGTAACATGTGGTTCTATAGTAATGCTATTTGAAATGTTGCAGCTTAAAAGTATTAGGAAGTGGATTCTAAACCCAAGAAATACCATTTGAGACATACAAAACACTAGTACATTAGTGTATACATTATATGACTGTATTATTTAGTGACGTTTCCTCACACCTTGAGTGTAGACTGGACAAGGTCCTTCTGGTTGAGCTCAGCTTGCTGATGCTGAACCCTCTGATCACTGTTTTCCATAGAAAATTATTGCTGCTGTGTTTTTTAAGTGTGTGCACTAGCAGAAATTCCTTTGTTTTTTAGAATTTCTCCTTTTTTGGTGTTACTGTTAACTGTAGTGTTAGTGTTGGAGAAAACAAAACACTTTAGTTATTGTGGTAGTTTATGGGATAACAGGTTTACCTACAGAGAAAAATATCACTTTCAGTTACCATAGTTTGCTTATTTTTTTGTACAAGGTCAAGAGTATTTATGTTGCTGGAATTACTTTTTTGCATTCTATGTTTGATAGTCAGAAGACACAGTTGAGCTGTCTTGATAGGTCATCCTTAGGTCAATGAATCAGTGGAACCAAAAATAAAAGCTCCCCCCCCCCTCGCTAAAATCAGATGCCACACATAGCCCAGTGATCCTGTGTAAGCTATCTATTTTATGTCACAGCTTTCAATGCTTGGAATTTTTAATTGGAACTCCCTTATGAATGAAATAAAAGGCCTTAATTTCCAACAAACTTGGAACAGCTAATCGTATTATATCCTTAGCCTGTGTGTGGTTTGTGGGATTGTTCCTTCTTTGTATGTAGTTAGAGGTCTTTACAAGAAAGGGCAGCTATCTTAAGTTATGTCAAACAAGGCTTACTCCCAGGTTTGTTTTATACTGCACGAGTTAAATTAAAATGTTTACTGATATTTCAGAAAGTACTATAACTACCTTAAATTCTGTAAGGATTAATCCAAAACAAAAAATAATCAGTTTTAGACTGATACATCATTTGCAAGATAGTGCCACAACAATGCCTCTTCTCAGTCCCACATAAAATGGTACATTGTAGTGCTGTTATTGTTTATTATCACTGAAAAAGATGTGCACCTACTTACATGTAAAGATCAGATGTTACAAGAAACATAATGTATGGGTAAAAGCAAACGTAGAAAAAAAGATAAAGCCAGCAACTGGATGGCTGTGAAAAATAATTTATTGGTCAGAACATTATTCAGACTTCATTCCCAGACCGGTTTCGGCATAGAGTTAGCTTAGCCTTCTTCAGTGTGATAAAACAATAAGAAAAAAAAAGTCCTTTAATACAGAAATGTTAATTAGATACAAAAACCATTAGACATGATTGGTGAACTCCTGAATAAATAAAACATTCAAAGATGTTCATTAAGTCCTGGAGAAAAAAGAGCATCCAACTTAATTATCCATTTTTTCTCTTTAATATCTAATTTCTTACGCCAACCTGATTTTACTGTACGATCACCTAAAATTTTATCAATAACAAAAAAAATGAAACCTAGCTGTGGAGTGTTTTAATGTATGTTTATAGAGCGCATTGCTGGATTTTTTACACCTTATATCACTGAGATGCTCAGAGATACGTAACTTGAATGGCCTCGATGTTTGTCCTACATAAAAGCAGCGGCAACTGCAGCATGCCATATAGATTATCCAATCACTATTGCAGTTAGCAAAGAATTTTATATCATAAACAGTGCTTTGTATGTTTATAGAGCGCATCTATGCTGTTACAGGTTATACAAACCACTTTGCTTGGGGATAAACTTATTGGATGTGTGCCTTGTGGCCATTGTAACAACTGGGTATTTCTTCAGGCCGTGCAATTTTCTCCGTGCAGGGGACTGTTTTTTGCTTAAAAGCAAATGTGTCAGTTTTATGGAAACAAGCACCTCCTCCTTCTGTAGGACTACATCATAGAAAATTATTTTAAGTCCTGGGTGAAATTCCACATAATTTCTAGGAGTTATTCTGATTCCTATATGTTTCCAGAATAAGTGGTCAACAAAGTCAAAATAAATTAAATGAGCAAGGTATAGGTAAAGGCTAGACAAGTTTGCAAAGGAAACATCTACACTAGCAGGCAGATTGCATGGGTTATTAGTTTCCCATTCGCTTGTCAGTTTGATCATAAAAGAGAAGCATTTAGAATCATGATAGCTCAGTCACAGATAGGGGGTGTGACATTTAAAGGAAAGCTTTTATCTGCTAGAGTAGGTACAGTGTGCCTTTATCTGCCTGATATCTAGCAAAGGCATAGATAACTTTAAGTGCCCTCCACAGCCACCTTCTAATTTGTAGGTTTTCAGTAAGTATGTGCTGCCTTATGTGCATTACCTTAAGCCAGGGAAAAGACGTGTATGTAAAGCCATGCATAGTTCTACATGGCAGGCACACCTGCGCAGCTCAGGAGAGCTGCCACTGGTTTAAGAGCTCCAGGCAGTTTGGCGGTGAGTTCACTGGGTCAGGAGACTGGCTCAATCATTACTGCAATGTGAGGAGAACAGGTCAGCTTATAAGGACTAACAGCCAGAAAAGAAATGAGCCGTATGGCTTACACCCAGGCTGGAGGTAACGGGCTTCCATCTCCAGTGGAATGAGTGTAGGGCAAAGGAGGGTGGGCTTTTAGGCAGAACTCATTGCATGGAAGAGATATTCTAAGCTCAAAAGGTAGACACTTTCTTTTTTTTTTTTTTTGTACTGAGGTGTAGTTACTTTTCAATTTGTTATATTAAGAGATGAAAGGGTCAGTCCCTCTCCCCATGCATACACATAAGAGCACAGGAGTCCAGGAAAGTTTTCCACAAGAAATGTCCATTTGTGCTAACAAACTTTTCCGTAAACAAGTAAGCATGCCATTTGGTATTTGGTAGAACACAGTTTATGCATTCACTTCAGAGGCATCTTACAACTCTTCAGACATGCCATCTTTTAGACTATGCTGGCCAAATTTCTACTCATTTGCTTAAAAGTCAACATCCAGGTTCTCTTGTGTAAACCAACCAGCAACCTAGTAAAATCTATCCAATTTATAAAATGAAATAGATAGATAGATAGACAGACAGAGACTGATTTATATATGTATAGAGTTAGATTTTACATAGACAACTAGATTGATTGATCTATGCATACATAAATAGTCTGATAAACTGCTTCATTCATAATCCATGTGTTCAGCTTCTTTTTGTTTACTTGGTTTGCACTGACCTATGGGAAACTGTCTGTATCATGCATGCCTTTAAACATGTAAACAAGAGAGACTCAAACAACTGCAATTCTACGTTCGTCATCCAACAACTATGAAAACTATGAAATTCACATCACTGCTCTTTGTCTCTCTAGGGATCAAGAAAGTAAGGTATAATTACAATACAATACATATTTACATTACAATATAATAGCATAACAGTGATATAATACTGATGGATTGTTGCCACTCATTGTATTTCACAGCAGCCCTTATTTGGCATAAATAACAATGCTCTCAGGCAGTTTGATGATGGTAGTGAGGAGCCAGAAAGACTCAGCTAAGTGACACTGCACTCCCACATGCCTGGAATTTATTTTCAACTTAAAGGCACTTTAAAGGCTGAAATCAAAGTGGTATCAGCCCTTACTAGCACAGGGCTTCACTTTGAAGTTACAGCCACTTTAATGCAGTTGCAATTTCAAACCTCATTACAATGAAGCTCTAGTCAATGAGAAGAGCTATCTATTTTGAAGATCAGTCATCACAGCTATGTCTGTACCTGATACTGCTGGGCTTTGCAAGATATCTGTTAAAACAACATTCCCCTAACAAAACATGTATTCAAGTTAACACAAAAACTCCTTCCTGATCTTGGAAGATGCATCTCTACGAATACATCAACCATACTTAGTGAAGTGAAAATACAGCTTAATGGACCTAACCCCATTATTATATTTTTTAACACCCATATAATCATCAAGAAATTTCTTAAAAGCAGATGGAAACGTGTGTTTAACTGGGAGTTGTAGCTTTTTTGATATTCTAGGCAGATAAAGAGTTACAAACCAATCCCTCTTTTTTTCCTGTTACTGTATATATAATTTTATGTCATGTTACCCAGCATGGTGTTATCCTAATGGCTGTATGCCTCAGAGGCATTATTTAAAAAAAAATGCTTTGAAGACCAAACAAAGATCACCCCACAGGAGCGTACATGACAGATAATACAATGAAAGCTCCGTTAACTGATACATGTAGTTTAAGTTTTGTAGTTCCCCTATTTCCTTAGTGACAGGTTTGTTTGTTATCTGTGGTAGAAAATTGATCCAAGTGGACTTTACTCAGGTTAGCCTAGTATTTGCAATTAAACAGAAGAATTATAGCAGCCAGATAAAATAAAAAAGCATCAATACAAAGAGAAATTGCAAACGCAAGCTCATAAATATAAAATGGTTAGAAAAATCAAACATGCATAATAAAAGCACATGTCCTCTAAGGCTTTAAAATATGAGCAAAATTAGAAAAAAAAAATATTCAATAAATGCACTGAAATAATGGGCAGGGCATGTATACAGAAATGTTTCACAGTAAGTGCATGTATAAATTGTAAATGCAATTTATAAAAAAGGGACTGCCAGCTAATTTAGGTGAGAGACAATAAATAAAGGAGGGGAAAAAAGAGGCAAAGGTTCAAAACTATGCAGATGGACAGGCAGTATTTTTTGCCCCTCCCCCTGCTGATGATCATCCCCATCCTGACCAATGGACTTATTTTTTTCACATCATTGAGACAGGAGTCATCTGGTGAGGCCATCATTTAGGCAGTCATTGGAGTGGTTTGGCTTTTTTGCTTCCTGACACTAACCCTCTGCATGCACTCAAAAAATGCCTGGGGATGTCATGCAATGGTATGATTTTGGAGGCTTTCCTCTCATTTCCACATGTAGTATTCCCTCAAAGTAGTTTTGCCTCTCCCCAGGGAGTATCAGCAGTGGTTTTGCTGGTCCTAAACAGGGAAACTGCACAGATGTTGTGTGCCCCAGAGTGAGCGCAGCCCTCTCCTCCCACCAGGATAGGTGACTGAGCCACACCCCTTCAGTTCTTCACCTTCTTGCTCAGCTCCTCAAGTGCCAGACCTCAAATCAAACCCCAGTTACCTAGCTCATAGTAAGGGGCTTCAACCATTTGTACCACAGAGCCAGGCTAAGGAGATGGGCAGGTAGGTTTGGAAGATCTGAAAACAAGTTGCATGAGAAATGTGGGGAGTGATGATAGTAAAGATAGTTAAAGTTTTTTTTTTCTGTATGTATAAGATGTTTTTCTTTAAGTACAAAAAACTGCACTGCACTCTATACCCTACCTGAATCAGTATCATACAGAATGTTGCAATTATTTTTTGGATAATCCTTATGTTCCCTTTAGTATTAATTGACTAAGCTAAGCTTGTTTCTACCCACCCTGAAGATATTTTGATCAAAGTCAAGACTGTCATATATAAATGTGTCTAGTTTCCTTGTGTTGGCTTTGATTCTGAATATTTGACAGTCATTTTTGTACTCAAAGTTCAGAATATTCTTCCCAAAGTATAGCATACCATATTTACTTACTCTGAACTATTTATTTACCACATTTATTTTCTACATTTATTTACTCCTGTGTCTGAGGGACAGGTATATTTCATAGAGGATACCACTGCTGTGAAACAGACTTGCCATCCACATAAGGCAAAGTTCATCCCTGTCCATTTTCATGTGCAACTTAGAATTATGAATGGGAAACAGAAACTTTACCCCAAGGTTGCCCCCTGTTCTACTAATGGACCGGTACAGCTCCTAAATGCTTTACCCTATGCATGAGTCTCTTCAAATTATCTATGGTATGATCCCAGGATGTCACAACCACAATTTTTGGGGAATCATTCTGGGTATCAGTGGAAAGGGTGGACTACCTTGCAGGAACATTCCCATTAATGGGAATGAGAAGACATCTGTCTTCCAAGCCTGTTTGCAAGGAGTCCTGGAGCAGAATTTATTTAGCTGTCTGTTTTGAAAGGAGGCAACAGATCTACATGAGATATCCCCCACAGTTGGATCAATTATTGAAAGACACCAGGATGAAGTTTCTATATGTACGGTTCTGTCCTGGTCTTTCTTAGCTAGTCTGCAATATAAGATTTACTCTGACAGAATGAAGAGTCAAATTGAGCTGGGTTACTATCTCCCAGGTTATCATAACAAGTCTGCAAAGATAGCAAGATCTCTGGTATCCCCTTGTTTGCTTATAGGTTCATAGGTTCATAGGTTGATACTAGGTTATCTGCCCTAGGGCATTTATAAGCCTAGCCAGAGTGTGTTTGGCTTTTGCCACCCTTTTAGATTAGTTGACTGTGCCTCTGTATAGTAGGTCACAGAAGATAGCCCTTTTGAGGTTAGTTTACTGTGCCTCTGTCTAGTAGGGACACAGAAGAGATCCCAGGGGTAAACCTACGATCTCCCATCCACTCGTCAAGATTTCTCTTGAAGAGGGTCATTGAGGGACTCTGCCTAACATGGATTGGGATTTTGTTCCAGAGTGAGGGGAGCCTCTGGGATATGAATCTGTCCCTCCAGCATGTCCTATTTATTTCTGTGCTGAGGTTTAAGTCCCTGGAGCGTGTAGCTCTAAGGGATTTGGATTTCCTGAGGTGGAGCATATCCATTAATTCTGGGTTGGAAATGGCTTTATACATCAGGCACAGATCGCCTCTGAGTAGCCGGTAAGCAACTGAGTAGAGCTGGAGTTTCTTTAGCCTAACTGCGTAGGGCATCTGTTTGAGTCCCTTGATCCTCTTGGTGAGGTACTTTTGGGGTCTTTCCAGTTGCTGAAGGTGTCGGGTAAGGTATATCCCAAATGGGTCATTGTATTCAATTATGGGCCTGATGAGTAGAGGGGCACAATGACCTCTCTTGATCTAGATGTGAACCCTTTCATGATAAGGTGGGCTATATAGAAGGTCTTTCTAACCACTTTGGCAACGTGATTGTCAAAGGAGAGATTGCTATCTACTTGGGTCCCCAAATCCCTAATTACTTCTTCCGTACTTAATGGATTACCACCTATGTGGTAATTTGTGGGCACTTTGTTTTTCCCAAAGGGGATGACTATGCACTTTTTGGCATTTAGCTTTAGGCCATGGCTCTGGCACCAGTTATCCATCTCTGTGAGACCTTTTTGGAGGATGCTTGTGGCAGTCGGCGAGTCGATTATGGCACCCAGTTTGCAGTCATCTGCGAACTTGGTCAGCTATAGTTCTCCCATGTTAGCCTGTACCTCAGAGAAATATATACCGAACAAGAGAGGTCCCAGGACTGATCCTTGTGGGATGCCACTTGTAACTGGTTTAGAGTCTGACATGGCACCTGCAATTCTGACCATATGGGTTCTATCCCTGAGCTAGTTTGCAACCCATCTTGTGACATAGGGGTTGATATTTAAGCTGGTGGGCTTATTTATGATGCCCGAGTGGGGTATTGTGTCGAAGGCTTTTGCGAGGTCCAGGTAGGCTGTGTGGACTACCTTCCCTTCATCTATGGCCTTGGTGACTGTTTCAAAGAAGTTGACCAGATTCAAGAGGCAAAATCTGCCCTTAACAAAGCCGAATTGGGTAGGATCCAGTGTTTGGAGGTTCCCAATGTCTTTGTTTATGAGTTTCATGATGATACACTCCATAGCTTTGCAGACCAGGCTAGTCAGGCTTATAGGGCGATAGTTTCCAGGGTCCGTTGTGGCACCACCTTTGTGGAGTGGGACCATTGTTGCTGTACGCCATTCCTTGGGTACATATCCTGTAGTAAGGCTGAGACTGAACAGTGACTTTATGTGAGGGTTCAGTTCTTCTTGGAGTTTGTGTAAGACGCAGCCCGGGACACCGTCCGGTCCCACTGATGCTGTGTTTTTTGCTTTGGAGAGGGCAGCTCTCACCTGTGCATCTGTGATGTCAGGGAGGCTACACTCTGTTGGGATAGACATTTGCTCTTTTGGGGGGGAATGGGGGGAGAAGTTTGCACTGAACCTGTCTGCCAGGATGTTAGCAATGTCTGTGGGTTCAGTGTATTTTTTGTCATTTTAACTAACTCAGGGCATATCTGGGAGTTGCCACCCAGATTCCAGACATAACTAAAGAAGGCCTTGTGATTATCTTTAGCATCTTGTGTAATTTTTCTTTCGAAGCTGGCCTTAGATGATTTTATGAGGGATCGTAGTTTCTTGCTAGTACTGATCAGAGATGCCTTCCCTTTTTGGGATTTTGCTCTATCATGTAGTAGCTTCCTCCTTTTGTTGTACAGCTTATTTATGGCTGGGGTCCACCAGACAGGTCTCCTGCTTTTGGAGGAATGAGTCTTGGTTTTATCTGGGATAGCACGATCCATGCATTCCTGTAGGTGTCCATAGAAAGCATTTGTAAAGGATTCTGCGGTTTGGGCTGTATTTTCCACTGGCCCAGGGGCTTTGAAGGATTCCACCTCAGTTTTGAGAAGTGTGAAGTTTGCTTTTGAGAAGTTCTTCACCGTGATTTCCTTTGCTGGGGGTGGGGATGGGATATGGATGTCCAGTGAGATTAATTTATGGTCAGATCTTATCAATAAGGGGTATACCTCTGGTATGGAACATAGAGTCCCCATGTTGGTGATGATCAGGTCCAATATGTTTTCCCCTCTTGTGGGAGTGGTGACCAGTTGTTCCATAGCATTTGAGTTTATAAATTCTAGGAACCATTGGGAAGGGTGTTGGGGCTTGAGTAGTGCTCCCAGTCTATGTTTGGGTAGTTGAAGTCACCCAATATAATGGTGTTTGGAGAGACCTTCATATTCTCCAGTGTTCTCAGGAAAGCTGAGTGGGGTTCCTGAGTTTGGGAGGGTGGTCTGTAGCAGGCTACAAACTGAAAGGCAGTTTTGCCCACTGTTAGTTGCACATGGATGGTCTCCGATGTTTCATGCAGTGCCACTAACCTGGAGGTGTGGGTATCTTTGATGAATATGGATACTCCCCCTCCTTTTGTGGTTTGGACTGAGTTTTCGGGCCGAAAAGCATGGTATGAGGTATAACCTGGTAGTGCTGGGGTGCTCTTGGGAGCCTTGAACCAGGCTTCTGTTACTGCACAGATATCGATATTCTCCATACTGAGGAGAGCCTCAAGTGCGTGCATCTAGAGGTTTAGACTTCTGGCATTGAGCAGCATTACCCTTAGTTTCTTTTTCTTTGTGTTGTCTATGGAGGTGGTTTTGTCTTTTGAGCCTTGCCTAAAAAAGGCACTATGGGGGGTGGCAAGAGCCTTAGCCAGTATTTGAAAGCCCAGGGGTGACAGGTGCAAGCCCTCCCTAGCGAAGCAACATGGCTTGTTGAGCATGTCATCCCAGGCTGACAGACACTGGATCCCCTTTGAATGACACCAATACTTTAGCCAATTGTTAAAATTGATCATTTTGTCTTTATACTGTGGCATCATTCTTGGTGCGGGTAAGATGCTACTCAAGGTCAGGGTCATAACGGCCGGGGCTACATGATCAGAGAACTCCTCTATGTCTCTTTTCATGTAGTCCAGGGAGGTAAGTCTCAGGACATTCACACCAGCATGGACAATGACGGAGTCATATTTGTACTTGCTTTGGAGTGCTTGTGTTATGTGGTGGATCCTGGCACCCGACAGGCAGCTTACAGTGACCTTCTCCTTGTTCAGCCTGGTGAGTGTGACATCAGTGTGTCTGACAATAGAGTCACCTATTACAAGTGTATTAGGTGTGTTGTTTAGCCTTAAGGGCTGTGACTGTGTGGTACACTGACTTTGTGAACTACGTGATACGTGGGCATTGTTGTGGGGTAGCGGTTGCTTGGATGTCTGCTTTGGAGGTCTCTGCTGCTTGGACAGATTTTTATTTAGAGCCTCCAAGTATGTTTTTGTGTGTTTATGTGTTTGGTTTTCTGTTGCGATAGGTCTATGTGAGACTGGATTTGTGGTGTGTGTGGTTACCTTCTCCTCCTGACTGACTGCACCAGTATTGGGTTGAGAGAGCTCAGCCTCCAGTTTGGCTATATAGTTGCATCTCTCACATATATTTTAGCTTGTTGGGAGGAGGAGAGGGTGGTCTGTGTACATAAAGCAGTTGTAACATTGCCTCAAGTTTCCCAGATTCACCAGCTGGACTGGAGAGTAAACCCGAAACTGACTTTTGGACATGCCAGAATAGTATAAGGAACTATTTTTTGACTGATCAAAAAGGACCAATAAGGAGCCAAGTACTTAAAGGGAGTATAAGAGGGTGTAGTGCTTTAGTTTATTAGTGCTTACTTATAAGATTACTTATACGAGCAACTGCAAGGCTTTAGAATGAAAATAGAGTGCTTACTTTGAGATTTAGAACAGTTCTAAGGGAAAAAGTGAAGAGCAGACTTTGTGGAGCCGGAAATAGTTTAAACCAGTTTAAGCATCGCTGCCCGATGCTGTGTTATGCGCAAAATCGTGCAAAACTGCACAAATGTGGGTTCTAAAGCAGGGAAACTGAAAGAGATAAGAATTGACCCAGAGCGGCCAATAAGCTACTAGTTTCAGGGCTGAGACCACTCCTCCAGGGACAGATAGGCTGCTCAAAGCTCCCCACTCTCACTGGTGAACAGAGAAGCTTCCTCCTATCCAAGTAAGGATATGGGCAACACAGGAAACTATACCACAGTCCGGAATTCAGCAAAACCTGAAATCTGGACTAATCTAGTTCAGCAAAGGCGGGAAAAGAGAATATTTTTTTTTTTCAGGAAACAGCAGAAAAACACACAGAAAACACTGTAAATGCTATAAACAGGCTAGCACACTTTAGTGTGTAGCCTACAACAGTTATACAATACAAAAACGACTTAAATTGATATAAAACAAGTGCAAAAGCTGTAAAAAGCAGAAGGCAAATGCAATTTAAACTTTTTAAAGCACAGATCAGTTAGAAATTCACTTTTTAGGTGGGAAAAGGCAGTCGGAGCAAAAAAACAGAGAAAAAAAATACTTGTATCATATTACTATAGTATTGTCATTGCAAACTTGCAGAGGTCTTGGGGACAAGAGATTATTTAAGACTTTTAAAGCATTGATCACTGCTATCACCTCTCTGCATTCAAGTGCTTCTTTCTGTCTTGGGGTCCCACAGACCTTGCACTTTAACCTTTGAATGTGACACCAGGATTGTGAGAAATCTGTTCTACCCATTAGAGAACCTCCCTCCTTCAAACATCAAAACAGGGATCTGAAAAGATAAAGGGATTAGATGCTGAATACAGACTAACCTGGAGTACTATTGGATTTTTTAGGTCTGGGCAGGAGAAGCATAAGACTCAGAGGCCACATACAATGAAATCCTGAGAAATTGCCTTGCAAATATCTGTCTTCGATTGGAGAAACAATCTACTTTGTCTGGGAGAACCACGGCTCATTCCAGGGCTGAATCTAACAGGCATCCTAGAATGTCAGTTCTGATACAGAAAACAGTTCTGTGCAAAGGGATGAGAGAAGAATCCTGTGATTTGATTTGAAAACACAGACTGAGTAGAAGATTTTGAACAGTTGCTAAAGACTCCTGACAACAGGCAAAAGAGTCTGCAAAGATAAAGACAATCACCAAAATATGTAGAGATGTAACTGTTTTGAAATCTGCAGTAAGCAATTACTGGAGTTAGACTCTTTGTAAATACCCTAGGTGCAGTGAAAAGAACAAACAGTAAGACAGACAACTAATAATGAGATCCAGATACAGGAATTCATAAGAAACACCTGAACAGATCGCAAACTGGGATGCAATGGTAGGCATCCTTTAAGTCTAGCTTTACCATGAAAGCTAGTAAAGGAGATAGAGGCAAGAGGGACTCAATACATGAAAGTCTGAACTCTGGCATTTTGACAACAAAATTTAGACAGGAAAGGTGTAGTACAGGTCTTTGATTTCCTTCCTTCTTTGGTACGGTACGAGAAAAATCCTTGAATAAAAGTCTTTGCCCATCTGGCAGATAAGCACTAGTTTGATTGCTCCCTGAAAACACATTTGATTCAGAATTGGAAGAAACAAAGAGATTTGGTTTACAAGACAAGTAGAAGTCCCCCGAAAAGGAGGGAGGGATTTCAATTGCCAATAGTACCCCTTCTGAATTATCTTTAGAACCCATTTATATGAAACAATCTGGTGTCATAAGGAAAGATGAAGACTCCGAGAGATGAGGAGAGATAGAGATTACCAGGTCTATATTATTTCAATGAAGGTTAATTATATTAAATACCATTTCATCAGCCCCTTTTCAGCGAAAGGCAAACTCCGTGAACGATCGTTTCATCACAATTTTTCCCATGGTAAATAACAAGTTGGTCAACATAACACTTGCATAAAAACAGAAAAATGTACCCCCACACCCCCTCTAACTAATTATACCAACTCTGAGATTGCAGTACAGTGGGGAAAAGGGCAAATTCCTGAAGATGGCCTAGTGGTTACTTAACGTGGGAAATATTTTGATTTAACGATCGTTTGTGGAGTTTAACTTTCGCTGAAAATGGGTCAATGAAAGGGTATTTGATGTATTTAACTTTCACTGAAATAATATAGACCCAAGATTACCACAGTGGGGGAGGAGGAGAGACCAAGCAGACCAATAGTCATGCTGACTGGGAGAACTGACTTGATTGTTTGAGGCTTCCCCTTTCTTCTTGCAGCTTCCTTGCCCCTACTTTTTTAAAATTCTTTTTGATGGCATGCTGTTTGAATTGCTTATTGAAAAGGAAAACTGGGGATCAAGAGAAATGTTATTTGCCTTGTAAAAGGAGAGTTGAAAAATCTGAATAACTCCATAAATCAACTTTCATCACACTTTTTGAGCACCTCAGCTGCAGAAGGGCCAAACAGAAGTTACTTGTCTAAGGGAGAATGTAAAATTTCATCCTTAACATCATCAGGCAGGTTTTGAGAAGAAAGCAAAGCAAACCTTCCCAAGTGTGATACAGAAGCTCTGGAATAAGTAGTAACAGCACCATACGCAGTTTAAAACATGCTTAGTAACATGGAAAGCAAACATTAAACAGACATTCAATTCATTTTTCTCAGAAAAAGAAAAGTTAAGCATTAAGTTTTGCATATTTTCAAAAAATAAAAGTAAAAATTTTAAGAGAGCTTGACAATTTAAATTTCTGAGAGTTAAAGGAGCAGAAGAGTACACTTTCTTTCTCAACTTGTCTAAAGGTTTCCCATCCTTGTCAGATGGAATGGGGTTAGCAGTCTGTTTAGCAGAAACAGTTTTGGATAGAGAAATAACTGCCAGACCTGCTTTAGGGTTAGAAGTTAGAGTTTGGGGTACCCCTGTATAACCTGTCAGATATCCTGGGAGCACGATGAAGATTGTCAGGTAAACTAGAAGCAGTGAGGTAAACATTCTCTTAAGTATACAAAACAGGAGGAGAAGCTGCTGTAACAAATCATAATACATTTTCTGTGCAACAGGAGTTTCATTCTGTTTCCACTGAAAAATATCTCTTTCATCTTTGATAAAGTCTCAGCAAAAAGATAAACCCTCAAGAGAAAAATCTGAAACACTACTTTCCCCATAATCAGAGTGTTTAGAGTGAAAATAAATTGTTGACATACAACCATCTCCCTGCAATGCCAGGTCTTCTGACTGAAAATCCTTGTCAGAAGGAAGGAATTATTTTTCTTTTCTTGTCTTAAGACATAGTTCACAAGGAAAAGGCTGGTAAGAGTTCCTTAGTAAATCCCAGCAAATTTTTCCTGTCCATAGAAAACAGAAATAAGAAAAGGCAAAATGTTCTCACTATGTTCACTTTTCCTTGGAAATTCCATGGAAAAAACTGACTCTCAGTAGGCATACTCATCCCAGATTCAGGATCCGTATCCCAGCTGAGTAAAATTCACAAGAGTGGTTCTCGCTTGCCTGCCAAAGGCATCCCTACAGCCATATAAAACATGGATATCCCTCGGTCCAAGCACTACCAGAGGGACCAGGCGAATAAAATAAAATCGGTTTGAGGAGCTATGAATGGCCACAGTAGAGTCACCCACCATCAGATGAGGCACAGAAGGAGCTGTCTTGAAAACCAAAGATTCTCAACCAACATTCTTTTTCTTGCAGACAGGGTAAGATAAAATCATGGAGACTGGTAACTGCTCCGTAGGTTAAGGGAGAAGGAGAACTCAAAAGCAGGTAGCAAAGCTTGAAAAAGACATAAAAGGTAAAGCAGATAATAAGTTATATTGAGGTAAGTAAAGCATTGATAGCCCCCCATCAGCACAATATCCTGCACCAAAAACACAAACTTCAAAATTTGTAGGAAATTCTGTCAAAACATAGAATTTTTTTATACAAAAACTTTACATAAGCATTTACACACAGACTCACTTAGAAATGCAATGACAGTTCCAGAAAATCACAAGATTTCCTCAGAACAATAAATTTTATTGGATGGTTTTCTCCAACACAGACTTATCTGCCTAACCTAGAAGGATTATTAGCCAATAGACAATTAAACGGTTCTTCCCAAAGAAGTGCAGCTTGGTGGCAAAAAGCTATGACTAATTTAGCAGTCTAACTCTCTTTATACTGAAGCTCCCCTCAAGATCCTGACAGTGCATGTGGAAGGCACCTTTATGCTTTGAAAGCTGGCTGTCACTGGGGTAGGACCCTTACAGCTTAGGCTACTGCAATAGTGATCTAAATGCTGAAAATCTTCTTTTCCTCATGACAGGCTGCATTACTTAAGTGCAGGAAAAGCATACTGTGGGCTATGGGTTCTGCTTCAGTTTGAAGAGCTTTTCTGCCAGCTTTTTAAAATCCTGCAGGGAAATTACTTGTTATTGGATTAGAGTAACTCTGAGCAATGGCGGTGTAGGGGTCTGTAAGATCTAAATCATTTATTTATTTATTTTATTTATTTTTATTTTACATTTGTTGACTGGGAAGGTCCGACTGGATATATGTCCATTTTCAGCGGAGGCCCAGGGAGAAAAGCTCTACACAGATGGCATAAGACAGAACAGCATAATACAATGTAAAATACAACAGAGAAATACAATACAATCGAGAGAAATGTTTACATATTTACATAATGAAATCATTCCACTATTTAGTATAATTCAAGATAGAGGTTATACAATATATTTGTAGGTCATTTTCCAAGTTCCCATTCCAACATTCAAAAAGTTCATATACATTTGTGTGTTTCTTTTTAGGTCACATAAAATATATTCTAGATTTCACTTAAACAACATGTTAGTACAGAGTAATATAGGTTAGGATTCAGAGACACCCCTAGGACACCCTAATTGGGTGCACAGTAGTAAAGTGTGGGGATTAGTCAGGGGTATAGCAAGGACAGAGCCATCGCATAGTGAAGTATTTTGTAAGTTTTTTTTTTTAAATTGGGTTGGAGAGGTTGTAAGGTTAGTTCTGTAGGAAGAGAGTTCCAGACTTTACTAATTGAGCTCATAAACAGAGCTTCCCCAGCTGAGTTGTTAGCTTTGAAGGTGAAAGCTAGCATTTTATTAGAGGATCGAAGAGTTTTAAGGTTCTGGTATGGGGTGATGAGAGTTTTAAGACTCAATGTCCGTTCTGGCTGGTAGAGAATCTTGTGGGCAGTTATGAGTTGGTTAGTTAGTAGAAGGTTAGGTAGTTCAAGCCAGCTTAGTAGTTTGAGGTTGTGGCAATGATGGGTCCTATAGGTAGAGGCGGTGGCAAATCTGGCAATATGATTATAGCAGGCTGTGAGCTTGTTCAGGGAGGCTTTACTCAGGTTGGTGAATAAAGGGGAGGCGTAGAGAAGTGTGGATAGTAGATGAGTGCGAGCAAGAACAGCTCTGGCTAGGGGAGTTAAGAAGGGTTTGATTCTATGTAGAGAGACAAATTTTTTATTTACTGTTTTGATGGTATGGTCGATATGCAAGTCAAACTTTAGGTTGTTGTCAACTATAACTCCTAGTAGTTTGGTTGAGGGGTCTGGTGAGATAATAGTGCCATTGTTAGATTTAATGGAGAAGGTTAGAGAGGAGGTCTTACGAGATGGTGGATATATGCTGGTCAGGTACCCAAACTTCAGTAAGTTTTGGTCATATGGATACTCCAGAAGGAGTAGATGATGGATATATTATGAAAAGTTGATCCCTAGGGTGACTTTTGTGAATTATCATAGTGGGAAAGGAACTCTCTGACTTTCTGTCTGTTTTATGTGGATATCAGTGTCTGCCATGAGAGGCACAGCTCTCACATAAAAGTACTCCTAATGTCAATAAGGTTGCCAGCAGTAAACATGCTGCACCCATCACGCACAATTCAAAGCATACATATAGACCCATGTATACTGAGGCACTTACATGTAACCTTCCTAAACCACAAAGACCTCCTAGACAAAGTACACAATAGAAATAACCTCAGCAGCCCCAAACACACTCTTTCAAAACAACACCCACATCAACACATAGAGCTACATCTCATCAAAAATAAATATAATTCAAGGCTGTTCAAACAGGACAAAGCACGTGAGCTGCTCCATGTTCAAATCACCATAGGCAAAATCCAATACGACTTCCTTGCAAGCTATAGGTCCCCCTCTATTATCCAGGAAACCCATACCATGTATTTAAACTTATTATAAACACTAACCATCCAACCCAATACCATATTCATGGGTGACTTTAATTACCCCACTATTAACTGGGAATCCTATATGACATCAAACATACATGCACAGAGATTCCTGGATTTTGTAAACACAAACTCCCAGGACCAGATAGTCAATACACTAACAAGGGGTGCAACCATACTGGATCTGGTCCTCACTAATATGGGAGAGTGCTGCCCACCCCCAACTGTAATGCCTTCCCTGGTAAGGTCAGACCACAAAATGGTCTCCTTTGAAGTAAAAATTAAACCTGGACCTCCAGCTAAACCGTGAAGACTCAGGAGCTATACTAAGGCTAACCTCCTGCTATTAAGTGAGAACCTTGCAAAATTTCAAGCCCCTATAAACCCTGAGAACACTTTTGCCTATGTAGAACGGTTCCCAGAAACCTTGTACAAGCATGTCAATAGCTGTACAAAGGCAGCTGTACCCACCAGGAAGAAGTACAAAACTGACTCAAACTGGTGGAATCACAAAATCAATCGGATGTATAACAGAAGGAACAAAATCATGGCAAAAATTAGGAGGTGCAGCACCCAGCAGAATAAAAGTACTCTCATTAAACTAAACAAACAACTCAGATGACAAACAAAGTCTACCAAAGTCAAATTTGAGGTAAGTTTGGCCTCCCAGGCCAAGGACAACCACAAAGCATTCTTTAGCTATGTCCACAACCTCAAAGGCAATACAAAATTGTGTGCAGAGCTCATTGTAAATGGATCCACCTATACTGAGCCAGAAGATATAGCAAACCTAGTGGCTGATAAATTCAGCTCCAACTTTACTCCTCTCTCCCCCTTAACCTTCCCTCAGGAAATATCATCAAATATAACTCCTCCTACTATCACTAAGGAACAAGTCCTTAATGCTCTCTCTAAGACCAAGAACACTTCATCAATGGGCCCAAACAATATCCCAGGATGCCTTCTAAATAGTACAAAACATGACCTATCAGAGGCTCTGGAATTACTATTTAACTGTAGCCTCCAAATAGGCTTTGTGCCTCATGGAGAAAGGCAAAGGTCATCCCTATGCATAAAGGTGGGCCATCTACAGACCCTGGTAACTACAGATCCATACATCTCACTAGTCTTATATGTAAAGCCATGGAAAGAATTATCATGGAGATGATCAAAAGAGATATAGTAAACCTCCAGACACAGTTTGGTTTTGTAAAGGACAGATTATGCCTACTCAACCTGTTGGACTTCTTTGAGAAGGTTACCAAAGCAATGGATGAGGGCAAAATCATTCACACTGCCTACCTTGACCTGGCCAAGGAATTTGGCACAGTACCTCACTCGGGCATTGCTGACAAGCTCAAGAGTAAAGGTACAAATCCACATGTCACCTAGTGGATAGCCAGCTGGCTCATAGACAGGATCCAGGAAGTTAGAATTGGAGAGTCCATCTCTACAAAGAGGCTAGTCACAAGTGGAGTCCCTCAGGGATCATTCCTTGGACTGCTCCTTTTTGGAATTTACTTCTCAGAAGTCAAGGCCAATGTCAGTGGTCTCTGGCTGACTAAATTTGTAGATGATTGCAAATTAGGAGCAGTCCTTGAATCTCACACTTACACAAATATTCTCCAAGAGGGGCTGACACAGACAAACAACTGGTATCAAAGTCATGGACTAAAATTAAATGCCAAGAAATGCATAATAGTATCCTCTGGGAACTCATCCATCCCTGGTAACTGTCATATTGACAACACACCCCTTAGAGCTGACCCAGTAGTCAAGGACTTAGGGACACACATAGGTAGTAATCTAGCCTTTGATCATCATGTGTCTACAGTGGTGAGGAAATCATTCTATGTTATGCAACTTATAAACAAAGGTATGGCATCTAAGTCCAAGGAAGTCATTGTTCCACTGTATTCAGCATTCATCAGACCTATCATTGAGTACAATGCCCCCTTTGGTATACATCTCACCAGGCATATCCAACAACCGGAACATCCACAGAGGTTCCTCACTAAAAGAATACAGGGCATAAGTAATATGTTCTATACAGACCGCCTCAAGGCCCTATCCCTGTATTCTGTCTCCTACAGGCTTTTGAGGGGAGATCTATGCCTGGCTGACATACAGGGCATTGTCAAACCCCACTCTGATGGACCTCCTGCATATCCACAAAACAAACAATACCAGAATTACTTGTTATAAAGACTTAAACCTTGCTTATGATATAAATAGGACCTGCTGGAGAGATAGGTATGTATCCCAGAGACTACCCTGTTAATGGAATAGGCTCCCCATCCATGTGAAGCAGAGTTCCTCCCTAATCCAATTCAAGTAAAACTTGGACAACTGGATGGGAAACTGGAAAGTTATCCCTGGTTTGGAACCTATGTTTCTGATGCAAACAGGTAACCTGTAAATGGTTCATCTCCCAGGCCCATGCTTACACTTATCAAGAGTATCAGAACTGGGATGCATGACTAGGCTTAAAAAGGCCCTTGTGGTCATTAGCCTAGTAAACACCTACGAACCTATGAGTATCATTGGTGTATCCACTTCCAGTGTCCTTCATATACAGAACAATGGCCAGAAGGGTTTGCTAGGAATGGTTGGCATGTTCACCTCCCAAGAGTTCAGAAAGAGATCAGTTGGTAAAATATACGCCAGGGGTTGGGACTGCATAGCCACATAGGTTTATAGGTTCATAGGTGAGTACTGGGCTAATGGCTCTGGAGCCAGTACAAGCCTAGCCCAAGAATATTCCCAGTCATCCTGCTGCCGGACATTAGTTCCTTGTGCCCCTGTCAAGCAAGGCTGTTGAAGTGATCCCTGGGGGTGAATTTCCTATTATCCATCCACTCATCAAGATTTTTCTTGAAGAGGGCTAGTGAGGTGCTGTGCTTAACGTGAATGAGGACTTTATTCCAGAGTATGGGAAGTCTCTGGGTTAGGAACCTATCTCTCCAGTAGGTTCTGTTTATTGTGGTGATGAGGTTGAGGTCTTTGGAGCATATGGCATGGAGGGATTGAGACTTTTTCAGATGAAGCATGTGTAGCAATACTGGGTCAGTCATGGCTTTGTATGTCAAGCAGAGATCGCCTCTAAGTAGGCGATATGAGATAGAGTAAAGCTGGAGTGTTTTGAGTCTTTCTATATAGGGCATGTGTTTGAGTCCTAAGATCCTCTTTGTGAGGAACTTTTGTGGCCTCTCCAGTTGTTGTAGATGTCTTGTGAGGTATATGCCAAATGAGGCATTGTACTCTATAATGGGTCTAATGAGGATGAGTAGAGAGAGATTATGACTTCTTTCCTTCTGGATGAGAAACCTTTTGTAATGAGTTGTGCCATGCAGAAGGACGTTCTAATGACAGAGGCAACATGATTGGCGAACGAGAGGTTGCTATCTACCTGTGTCCCTAGATCTCTTATCACACCTTTGGAGTTAAGTGGGCTACCGTTGATGTGGTACTTTGTGGGCACTGTTTTTTTCCCAAAGGGAATGACGATGCACTTTTTAGCACTGAGCTTAAGGCCATGGTTCTGGCACCAGTCGTTGGTCTCTGTGAGGCCTTTTTGTAGGATGTCTACATCAGCTTGAAAAAATAGCTCCCAGTTTGCAGTCATCTGTGAATTTAGTTAACCAGAGTCCCTTTGTGTTGGCTTGAACTTTAGAGAAGTAGATGCCAAACAGGAGAGGACCCAGAACCGATTCCTGTCGGACTCCACTTGTAACTGCCTGGTAGTCAGATTTAGAGTCCGCTACTTTCACCGTGTGGGTTCTGTCAGTGAGCCAGTTGGCAACCCATCTTATGACGTAGGGGTTAATGCCTAGGTTAGTGAGTCTATCAATGATTCCTGAGTAGAGGATGGTGCTGAAGGCCTTAGCTAGATCGAGGTAGGCTGTGTGGACTACCTTGCCTTCATCCCCTGCTCTGGTGACAGATTCAAAGAAGTCTATCAGGTTGAGCAGACATGATCTGCCCTTCACAAACCCAAACTGCGTGGGGTCCAGGGTTTGAAGGTTCCCTATATCCCTATTTATAAGGTCCATAATGATGTGCTCCATAGCCTTAAGGATCAGGCTCATCAGGCTGATGGGAGCAGTAGTTACCAGGGTCAGTAGTTGTTCCCCCTTTGTGGAGTGGAATGACTGTAGTGGTGCTCTTCAGTCATGAGGTCGTCATGCCTGCTCAATACCAACAGAGTGGACTTCCACTCATTGTCTGAGCCTTTCCAAAGTTTCCCTCATCTTCAATGAGTTCCTTTTAGCCAGTGTTTTTGTGTGGCTCTTTTTGTGTTGTTATGGATCACTCACTCGTGGGAAAAATGTTTCCTTGTAAAGGCAGGGATGTTTATTTCCTGTAGAGGCAGGTGCTACTTTCCATCGCTTGCATAGTCTAGTTTTTCCTACAAGGAATCTGTGTTCCATTCCAGCAGCTGCAGAGAGCCAGAGAGAATTATCATTCTTTGTAGCAGCAGGGAATCCCATTCCATTTCCCTTAGGAACAGAGATTCCATTTAATCATCCCTTTGGACATATCTTGCTCTCTGCAGAAAGAGCTGTCCTTTGATTCATTCCCTGTACAGAAAGAATCCTATTCAGTTCAATTAAGACTGCTTCTGTTTCAGCATCCTAAGACAAAGTAGTAGCCATAGTTGATAAAGACATGACCAGGTAATACTTAAAACTGCTACAACGGAATGCAGAATAAATACACCCATCTTCTCCTTTCAAAATGTGGACACAACCTCACAATGATCATAAGTATCACATCAAAGAATTTCTTGCATGTAATGAAAACTTTTAAACATTTAAAATGTTTATGACTCTCCCATGATCTAGGCAAAAAAGGTTACGGTATTAAAATCTGCTATGTCATTGACAGCTACTGTATCACTTACAAAGGTTCTGTAAGATTGGATGGGGAGGGATAATTGTTTTATATATATATATATATATATATATATATATATATATATATATATATATATATATATATATATGTTTTAATATGTTTAACCAGCCATTACATAAGCTGAAGAATACAAAGCTGAAATGATCAGAAATTGTTTTCGGGAAAACTGTAGTTACTGAGGCAGATATCTAAAAACACATACTAAAGGATGTTCTTGTAAGTGGAAGCTGTTGTATGTTCTTTAAGTATGTCACAAAAAATTATTAATACATCCTGTGCATCTAACCAGCACCCAGGATATTGTTATTAATTTTTCATATAAAATATACTGAAAGGCGGAGTATCAAAATCTATTTGTAAATACATCCTACTAGTGTGTTTGTGTTTTGGAAGGGGGTTATATTTTGGTACCACATCTAGCAAAATCCTATAAAATGTACTAAATTAACCTTTTTACTTTTTTTAGTAAAGTGGGTAGAAAAACAAAATGGTCAGAACTTATCTGGCTAGCTGGGCTTTGCTTCTTACATTTCAGTTGCAGTGGACTGAATGCCCCCATGGGACACCAGTGTCCAGTAGTTGCCAACATGCGAATACAAGGTGCATTGTTTAGATTCTTTATCAATTTCCATCTGAAAAGTTTCAAAGTCGGTTTCATCATCTTGGTTTGCTGAGATGTTTACTCCTACAACAAAAATGTGAAAGGGTTTAAGAAGCAACGATAACAATTAAAATATTAAAGCAATTTACTTGATTTGAACAACACAAACAGGTCTGGTGTGTCTGTGTGTGTGTGTGTGTGTGTGTGTGTGTGTGTGTGTGTGTGTGTGTGTGTGTGTGTGTGTGTGTGTGTGTGTGTGTGTGTGTGTGTGTGTGTGTGTGAGTGTGTGTGTGTGTGTGTGTGTGTATGTTATATTAAGACTAGAAAATGCAACAATATTCCTCAAGTATTTTGATACAGCTGAGGCGTCTCAATTCCCTCTGCCTAGTGTTCAGTGTCAGTCTGACATCTGTCTCTTTATACCAGAACAGCATGCAGGTATTGCTGTTTTACATCAAAGTTATTTTTTCCTTTATAAAATTGGAACAATTTCAATCACATACATAGTCTTTCTCCTACAGAGATCTCTCAAATAACAGGCACAATGCATTCTTTCTTGAAGAACGCCGGGTTTTCTCACTTTTGACTTTCAACAGAAACAAACACTCCTGCTGGAGCTCCATTCAGTCTCTTCCTTGAGACCCTTTGGTGAATTGAAGATTAACAAAATTATTGCAGCTTTTACTAGGCCTATAGTGTCAGGTGTTCTGCATACAATCTCCAGGCAACTTCATGACACTAACACTTCAGGGCAAGGGCAGAACAAGGTTTTCAGTTTTTCAGCCCCCCCCCCCCCCCCCCCCCCAAAAAAAAAAAAAAAAAATTCCCCTGCAAATATTTGTCACATAACCCTTGAGCTTCTTTGGTGATCTTAAATTTTACAAGATTAATATAGCTTTTAATAGTCCTATCATGCACAATACCACACTGATCACTCTCTAGATCAGAACCTGGATTGTGACTAAGGGGTCTCAGGGTAAGACAACACGAGTGGACAATAGAGTTGCTCTGGGTCAATTTGTTTTTTTGAAGAACAGTATAAGAATATGCAGAGCTAAAAATATGTGACAACTGCTGGTTCTTATTCTGTTGTTGGGAAACCCATTCTTGTCACGAAAGAATAGGAAGGACCATCAAAACAGCAAGAAATGTAGGGTTTCTAAGGCAAACATAAAGGCCAAGCATTTTTGTTCAGTAATTTCTCCACATCAGAACACTTCCTGCTGAGACACAAAACAGGTTGCTCCCCCAAACTATTTGTGATAACATGGCCCTAGACCAGCAGCTAGGGTATTGATGTGAATGGTAAACTCCTGTTTAAATTTAGATGCTACCAGGAATAGATGTGCATAGAGGGCTGCTTTCAAAAAGGCAATGTCCTATCATTCTTCTCAACACATTTCACCTGGTTAGGGCAGTGGTCCTAAACAGGCATCAGAGGGACAATTAAGGTGGCAAAATGAGATACGTGCCCCTAAACATACCTGGATGTACTCAAGAAGTTCTTTACTTTAGTTTTGCTGACTCCAGCCCATACTGGATGGTCCTCATCATTTTCAGTTGTGGCTTCAGCAGGCCTAATTCTAAAAGATACCTGAGATACTGAGCCTCTTCCTGGCCAGTGGCACACTTGGTCATATTGCCCATTAGCCCAGCCTCCCTAAAGGAGAGGAGTACTGTCTATAGTTTCAGAAGATGTATAGTCCAACCCTGAAATGCATTTGAGGCCAAAGTAGCCTGTCATAGGTAGTTACTATGCTTGCAGTCCATGGGACCACAGAACAGCCTCACCCAAATTTCCAGTTGCCCCCAAGCACTGTCACTTTAAGTGAGTTGGCCAAGGTCACAAAATAGGCAAATGAGGGCTAAGGAAATCAAATTCTGTAACACAGGAATTACACCTCACAGCCTTAACCCCCCATGCTTATTGCCCCTGTCAATTAATCGAACACTGCAAAAGCACCATGAAATGGAAAGTGGTGAACTGTATCCAGAAACAGTCCATATGGAATACCAAAAAAGCACTTTCTCCTTTACCTACCTTCTGAGTCACTCAACAGTCTCCCTTCATTAGATCAAAGGCTGTGAAGTATCTGACAGGATCCTGGTTCTCTCTTAGTTCCTCGATTTGTTGTTGCATAGATTGCACATTAAGAAGAAATTTGTACCAAGGTATTGCAGAACTTTATGATTCCATCAGGTTTTTCTGTTAACACACTGTGGCCATTTCATTCACTTTGTGACTTTTCAATCACCCCCTAAAACACCTTTATGAAACATGTCAAAAGTTGAAAACAAGTTTTTCAGTAAGGGCAGAGTCCTCTATAGCACCTCACATTTAGTGTGATGCTTCCCTGCACCCATACTTACTATAATAAATACTTTGCCAGTATACCTTGAGCTAAAGATGGATTTCCCCAGTGAAGAAGACCCACAGTCAGTTGTATGATTCCCTGCCTTCTTCACTGGGTTTTCTAGATCATGAGCAGTTCATTCTCCTTCCTACCTCCCTGTTCAAACCCGTAACCACTCTAATCCTGTCTAGTAGTGCATATATTTAAACAGAAAGAATAGACTAATCAGCAGTCACTTTGGGTTAAAAAAATCAAATCAGTAAAGCATAGACACATGCAACTGAAGCTACTCTGGTTTGAGAAAGTGTTAGTGTTTTGTTATGCATGAACTTGGTCAGAAAAGAACTAAGCTGTTTATATCCATACTCACACACACACACACACACACACACACACACACACACACACACACACACACACACACACACACACACAAATACATACACACTCACGCACAGATTCACTTCAGAAGCCTGAAAGCCCACAATCTTGAATTTCAAAAGACTGAGACCAAAATCTTGAAAGTTCAAAAGACTGAAAACTCAAAATACCGAATCTCAGAATACTGAAAGCACATAGGATACCAACATTTGCTATATTCCAGCACAACTACATACAGACACAAATAAAAGATAAACTATTTACCAATTCTCCAAGTATAAGCAGAGGATCAAGACCCCCTGCAGCCCCACACCACCTGCTACTTAAATATATCAACTCCGAGATCGCACTCCACAGAATAAAATGGCAAACATACCATTATGTGTTTCATGACTGCCTCTTGTAACCTTAGTCATGTTCCCTTCTAACTTGCTATACTACAACATAACTCATGTTAGTGTAGTGAAGTGCAATCTTGGAGTTGATATATTTAAGTAGCAGGGGGTGTGGGGGGCGCAATTCCCCACATGGGAGGAGCAGGGAGGGGCTTGCCCTCCTGCTTATACTTGGAGAAACGTAATATGGTTTGTCTTGTATTTGTTTCTGTATCTACGTCTGCTGGAATATAGTAAGTGTTGCTATCCTGTGCATTTTCAGTATTCTGAGATTCAGTATTTTGAGTTTTCAGTCTTTTGAACTTTCAAGATTTTGGTCTCAGTCTTTTGAAATTCAAGATTTTGGGCTTTCAGGCTTCTGAAGTGAATGCACACACACACACACACACACACACACACACACACACACACACACACACACACACACACACACACACACACACACACACACACAGCCACACAGAAAATGGAAGTCAGGCCTGTTTGCGAAACACTATTGATCCACATTCATATGATCAGGCTTTAGTGCATGACTGCCTAGCTTTTCCCTGCATTTCCCTTTTCCCCATGATTGTATAATCTCAGAGTTGGTATATATGATGTTATGGAAGACGCATCCTCCACATCAAGGGGTGCAGGGGACTTGCTTGCATTCAAAATTGTTTTTCCTTTTCTGTTTTTGTGTTCCTGAATGCTGTTTTCATTTCTGGGGTTTCCCTAGTTTGTGTTCACTCTTTTGTGAGTTGATTTCAAATGAACTGGTGCCTTGTCAGAGAGCCCTCTAAAACATGTCCATATGCATGCATGCATGTACATGCACACACCCATGTGCTGGCACCCACTCAAATCAAACATTATTCAACACACGCACAAGTGCACACACACACACACACACACACACACACACACACACACACACACACACACACACACACACACACACACACACACACACACACACACACACACACACACACACACACACACACACACACACATACACAGCAATCAGCCTAAAAGTCAGACATACACACAGTAAACCAGACAAACCTCTGACAGCTCACTCACTCACTCACTCACTCACTCACTCACTCACTCACTCACTCACTCACTCACTCACTCACTCACTCACTCAATTCAATCATGGCCATACAGACATATACCCTGAGCCTACATGTACAGCACCCTTTTAATCACACAGCAAACCTTCAGACACATACATAACTGCACTCTTAAGCCCTGCTTTAACACTCAAATGGACCGACACCCTCACACACTCAAACTCCTTAAATGTTGCCTATATAGGAGTAAACCTGTTTCTGTACAGGGAAGAATTCACATAAATGCCAGCATCCATGCTTGTTCACACGCTGTTAATGAATATGTATACTTCAAAGGGCCTGCACACTACCACCAGGCACATGACAAACAGAATGACACCCACTCAATGTTGGGGGCTGCTGCATGCTGGCAACATAAAAGTCAGCATATTGTGACTGTATATGTAATATGAGGGTGTTGTGTGAGTTCAGAATGATGGCAATACTGAAAAGTAAGGTACGACAGTGTGCACCACAAATCAGTCAGTGTCACTCTGATCTATTGGCTGGGCATGCATTCCAAAGAACTGAAGCCATTCTGGTTTGAAACAGTTTTAGTATATGCATGAACTCAGACAGAAATGATCTAAGCTGTTTGCAACCAACCACTAAACAAAGCACTCACCACCAATACTTTGGTGACTACCACAGTCTAAAGAATAGAATGAAGGGCAACACACTGCCCAGTCACTGTGAAATTACCATCGGCCTCAGCTTTTTTATCTGATTCATCACCACAGCAGTCACCCCAGGCTGGGGGGGGGGGTCACCGACACTGAACTGCAATCAGGTTCTTTAAGTTTCTATTATCTTCCCATGTGAAAAGTAAAGTTTTCATGGATGCTGTCCTGTATAATTCAGTTCCATTGTCACAAAACCTTCCAGCTGAGCAACTGTCTTGCAAAGGTTTTACATGTCTGTGGGGTTGAAAGCATGGAGGCTGATCGTTGTAAAGAAAAGACCATTTACATGACCTCTTGCTCTTCCTTATAAGTATGTGCTTTTGAAGTTATTCAGCAGAACTGAACTTTATGAATAGTGCATGAAATCACATCTGTGGCAGGACCTGAACATTTCACAGCCTTTTAACCAGTTCATTTAATTCCCTATAGATATTTTTCTACCTGTGAATATATTGTTGTTATTATTCTCTTTATTAAACCATAATTTGAAGCAGTTAGTAATAAAATGTGGTAAATTTATTACTAGCTGGCTAAGTATGATTTTGAACAGAAAATACACCTGGAGTGTCAGAAACCATTTGTACATGTTCAAGTACAAAATACAATGTTGTTGTGGTTGTTGTGTCTTTCGGCTTTTCCCAGTTAGGGGTCGCCACAGCAGAACTCCGGTCCGCTAATGATTGGTAGTTGATTTTTACGTGCCGAGTTACCAGCCCTGACGCACAACCTTCAACAAAGGTACGCCCATTCACGTACGTCTCCACGCAGAAGACATTCTAGCTGAGAATCAAACCGACAGCGTCTTACTGTGAGGCGACAATGCTACAAATCATAATTACAAAGATTAAACCCAATGTCTTAAGCCTTCTTTATCTTTTCTTTGCTTTTTGGGCAGAATTCAATGTCAAAACCATCATCTTAAAGTATAGGGCTTTTGCAAGGTGAAATCAAAGCCATACTAAATTCAGCAATTCTATCAAGCAAAAGTCTAAAACTGGAAACATCACTGCACATTGCACAGCTGTGTTGTACAAAAAATATTTCATGATGGCTAGTACAGCATGTCAGTATGATGTTCTCACACCCAGGTAGAATGCAGTGAAAGGAGACAAACAAAAGTAAATTAAAAGTGACCCACAAGCACCCATGAATACAAGTAACGGCCTTACAGATCATGCATGGATCAAAGATTTGCAGCTGCAGTTCAGCTAAGCTTCACAACATGTGAGAGTGCCATGCCCATGCACCTTAAATACTGTAATAGTGTCCTGAAATGCAGGAGTGGAGGAGTGAGAGGTGCTGTACTATGTGCACCTGGTCCTGGACAGGTGTGCACACTGGAAAGACATCAGGTTCACAGAACATAATGAGATGTGAATAACCCCTGGTATACATTCGTGAATAACCCCTGGTATGCATTCATTCATAATAAAGTACAGGTGAAGTTTAAATTGTAAGAATTTTGGTCCTAAATGTGTAGCATACTGGGATACTGGGATACAGTGCAGAGGCCCTATAGCCACACGGTCATGCAATAAGGACTGCATCTTAAGCGTCATTTGCCCCAGCTATATCATTGCAGTCTACTTAGGATCCCTATCATTGCATAATCAGCATACTACATCACACATCTTATGTGCCAGTGCTTTACATAGACAAGGCACTTTGTCTGTCAGGGCAGCCTGAAATGTCATGTTGATTTGCTTTCAAAGGGAAAAAACAGCAAATGTTCGGCTTGACTGCAAGAATTGTACCGTGTAGTCAGATGGTATATGGGTACTTGTGTGTGTGTGTGTGTGTGTGTGTGTGTGTGTGTGTGTGTGTGTGTGTGTGTGTGTGTGTGTGTGTGTGTGTGTGTCATAGCAATTTGCAAGGTCTCTAGAGAACACGTAATGTGCTCAGCAATCTATGATTATTTCTATCTGTCCTAGACCTACTAGATAATACATTATGTCATATCATTTATATCTGTTCCAGATCTACAGCACTGAAAAAACATTTCTTTTGACAGCTATCACCTTAAGTCAGAACGCAGCTATTCCATAAAACAGCAAACTGCTGTCTCTATTTGCATGACCCTAGAGACATTGACATGATCTACACTTCTTGCCCAGGACCTGCTACCATTTGATATTGCAACTGTACCTCCTTGTGTTGTGTATCGCACCACACACAACACTGACAATTTGTGTATAGCTGCAGCTCACTGTCTTACAATATATTCAAAGCTACTGCCTTATATGGTATGTCTGACGTCTGTAGGATTAGCTCTATGAATCATGAACTTGTAAGTTGTAAGGCAACTCCTGTGATACCTCTAGTATGCAAAGTGGTTAAGACTCACAAATATCAACCTGTAAGGTAATTGACTTAATCGGTGGTCACCAATGTCTTTCGTGCAAAGGTATACATAAGGATAATTCAGGGAAGGGTGGTCTGTCACAGCTCTTGCTTATTCTTATAGTTAATTAGCGCTTATTAAAGCTACATTAAAGTTTCATCTTATTAACTTAGGCAAACTTTGCAAAAGGAAAATAAATCACAATTTCATACTCATTTCATAGAATCTATAGATGTCACAGATATTGCAAGATCATTGAGTCGATTCCAAGATCATTGAGTCTTATGACCATTTACACCTTGCCAGTACTCTTCATCAGGCCACAACTCCTTTTTCCATGAAGGCACACTGGTTAATCCTGAAGTAAATTTGTGGATACACATCCAATCATCAAGGTTATGCTTAAAGGAACATGGTGAGATGAACTATTTAACATGTAGGGGAAGTTCATTCCAGAGGTATGATGGGCATATCCTGCGTTGGAAGTTTAGGTGTCCCAGTTTATTGAAACGTAGTTAAAGCCGGCAAAAATAATGCAGTTTTTGGTACTACAGATATCATTTAGAACACTAAGGAATCTTACATGGACATCAGGGGACATAGATGGTGTTCTTTAGGAAGTGATTAGTTGATAATTAATCCTATGTAGAGTGATCTGCAGTTGAATTAGTTCAGTTTGTGGGTCCCTAGGGATCTGCAAGGAGGTAATATGTTCCTTGACAAATATGGAGACTCCTCCACATTTGCCATCATATTTGAATATATGAAGAGCTAATGTCCAAATACAGATGGAGTGCTCTCTAGATATTTAAAACAAATCTCAGTAACTGTATAGACATAGATACTTTGCAAATGCAGGAGTGCCTCAAAATCAGATAATGTATTATTTACATACAATGTTGTCTCTTCTGTCCATCCTCAATGTATGGGTATTTCTGATAAGTACTGATCCAACTTCAGCCACACTCAGATTTTGGATCCAAGGCTCAGATCAGATCCTCCCTTACCCACAATCCCCTGTTTGTACTAAGTGACCTCAGATCTTGTTTGTCACTTGTTTTCTTTGGATGCAGCAAAATGTTTTGACTTGTTTTTCCTTCACTTTCTGGGATAGTTTTCATATTAATTTTCTACCTTCTGCTATTTTCTCCTAGTTTTTACCCTACCTCCCCTACCTATAAAAATACTACTTTCACCTATTGATACCCTTTTATATTTTTATTCATTTACTTTTATTTATTTATTTTTGTTGACCGGGCTAGTCTAGCTGGATACATATCCATTTTCAGCAGAGGCCCGGGGAGAAAAGCTCCATGTACAAATTCATTAAGGTATTAAAAACTTAGCAAACAAAAGACTAGCTACAATTATATAGCATAACAAGTACAGAAGTTAGTATTGTGAACACTGTACAGAGACATTAGAGTAGATATAACATAATCATATTTTAATTCTACAGAGGGGTTGCAAATACAATCATGCAACAGTTAACATAATTAAGCATCAACATACATTTGAGAGACAAGAAACTTAAATCCAAAATCACAAAGTAAGGAAAAGAAAAGAAAAGAAAAGAAAAAGATAAAAAGAAAAAGAAAAAAGATTAAGTAGAGACAAGGCAGGACAAAGAGCAGGTAAAAAAGGGGTTGGTAGTCAAAAGTCAGTGACTCACAGGGGTGGGGTTTGTTAAAAAGCATGAGAGGAGGGGGGCGAAAAAGTAAAAGTATGTTTTAATCAGGCTTAGAGCAGGGACAAAGCCATTGTCCTTTTAGGTAATATCTGAGGTGTTTCTTAAAGAGTTGTGTAGAGGAGAGAGAAGTGAGTGTGTCAGGAAGCTTGTTCCAGATTCTACCAACCACATTGGAAAAGAGTGAATCTCCTGCTTTGTTATTTGATATATTGTTGGCAATGTGCAACTTGTTAGCTGAGCGTAGTGTTGTAAGGTTTTTGTATGGGGAGATCAGATTAGAAAGGATAGGGGTGTTAGTAGGGTGGTGGAGAATTTTTGAGCAATCAGAAGTTGATTATATTGTAGTTGGTTCTGTAGTTCTAACCAACTGAGTTGTTGCAGGTTGCAACAGTGGTGGGTTCTATAAGGGGAGCCAGTGGCAAATCTAGTGATGTTATTATAGCTCATTTCCAGCTTGGAAAGATTATGTTTAGATAGATTGGTATATATGGCAGATGCATAGAACAGGGTAGATGTAAGCTGAGTCTGGACAATAGATTTCCTAGCTAATGGGGTAAGAAAGGGTTTAATTCTGTACAGAGAGCCTAATTTTTTATTGATGGTTTTTATAGTATTGTTAACATGGTCATCAAAGGTGAGGTTATGGTCAATAGTTATTCCAAGGAGACGAGCAGTAGAGTCTGGGGAAATACAAGTACCATTGTTAGAGGTAATGGTAAAGTGGATTTGCGGTGATTTTCGGGTGGAAGTAAATAGTAAAAGTTTTGTTTTTTTGGGGTTAAGGAGGAGGCAGCGTTGAGTAAACCATATTTCTACTTTATTAAATACAGTTTGGGTAAGGGTCTGGAGGGAGGAGGAAGATTTGGCAGTACAGATAAGTGTAGAGTCATCAGCATATTGTATACAGGAAGTTTGTGGAAAAGCAGTATGGAGATCATTAATGAAAATGGAAAAAAGAAGAGGTCCTAGGATAGAGCCTTGGGGTACACCAGTGTCCACTGGGAGGGGTGTGGATAGTTTATTGTCCCAGAGTACTGCCTGCTTTCTGTTTTCAAGATAGGATTTAAACCAAAGAATTGCTTGTTGGTCAAGATGTTGTGCTTTTAGTGTATTGATAAGTAGGTTATGATTAACCATGTCAAAGGCTTTAGATAGGTCAATAAATAGAGCAGATGTGAGAGAGTTCTTGTTTTGATTCTTGTTAATACAGTCAGTAAAAGTTAGCAGGACAGATGTAGTACTATGAAAGGGTCTGAAACCGTGTTGGGAATTAGCAAGCAAGTTATTGTGGAGAAGGTGCTGAAGTAGTTGATCGTGGATACATTTTTCCATGATTTTAGCTAAAGGGGAGAGTAAAGGAATTGGACGGTAGTTGGAAATTTCAGTGGATTTACCTCCTTTGTGTAAGGGGATTATATGGGAGATTTTCCATAGAGAAGGGATGTAACCTTCTGAGATAGTTCTGTTTATAAGGATGGAAACAGGGTATGCGATGGGAGACAGTCAGCAGAAGGGGTGCAAGGTTTACGTTTTTGAAGGAGTTTGCAGATAAAGGTAGTTGTTACTGGTTGTAAATGTAGGGGGGGGGAATTGTTGGTATGTTGTGTAGAAGTGGGTGTAATGGGTGTAAGTGTTCTAGTAAGGGTTTGAATAGCTTCAATGAAGTAGTTGTTAAAAGCATTAGCTATTTGCAGAGGGTTGTTATGGGGGATAGAGCTGGGAGAGGGAGTTCTAGCCTGGCCTGGTTTGAGGAGTTTATTAATGCCAGACCAAAACTTTTGAGGATTATTAGAGTTTGAGTGTTGAAGATGGGGATAATAGTTTTTTTTGTCTAAGATTATATCTTTTTTGACGGCATTTCTTAACTGTTTAAAGTAGAGATGATCTGCTGGGCTTTTGGAGGTTCTCCATTTTGCCCAAATTTTGTTCCATAGGAACATTTTATCTTTGGTTTGTTTTGTAAGCCAAGGAGCTATTCTGGTCCTGACTCTAGAGGAATGGATGGGAGCATGGCTGTTCAGGATTTGAAGGAATTTAGAATTAAAGAAGGAGACAGCATCATCCAGATTAAGTAGCTTTAGTAATGACCAGTTGCAGGCTTTTAGTTCATTAATAAAGGACTCAGACTGGAAGTATTTTTTTGACTGATAGGTGATAAATATGTTGTCTTTGGGGCTAGGTTTCTTTTGCTTAACTATGTAGGTTAGAATGTGGTCATTTTATATTTCCCTTTCAAATTAGATAGCAGTTTTTGGTTTTAACTTGTAGTTTAGACATTGTCAATTTGGGCTTCAGCAGAAACAATAGATCCCTTTTCAGTTGCTCTCAAAGCTATCTCATATTTTCTGGGCAGCTTTTTTCATGATGGAGCTAGTTAGTCCACTATTAAAGTGCAGTTGGCAGATATTTTCAGCTTTCACATTGGGGAAAATCAATCACCAGTTGCTTCCTTGAAGTTGTCTAAGAATCAAGCTTTAGCAAACTAAGCGGAGGAACTTCCTTGTTTTGGTCTTCTAGTACTCACCAGTATGATCGGATAAGATGAGACAGGAAGGATCGTCCAAGACAAATTATAGTGAAGGCAAGCAACTCATATTTTATGATTTATTATTTTGCTTGACAGTGAGCAAAATGGGTCTGCAAGTAGAGTGCAATAACAACAAAACATCTTGCAGCTACTAATGGTGTCTTACTTTTCCTCATAACTAATGAGCAGTTTGGGTCTATAAGGAATGTACAACAAGAATTGCAACTTACCATTATTAGTGATTTCTTAACTTCTTGAGAAATAGTGAGCAACCGGGGTTTGCCACAAAAGTATGCCAGTCAGGAAGGGGTAGGAGTAAAAGGGTATGTCTCACTTGCTTCTTCTTGAATGGATTGGTCTGCATGCATTTAGAGGAATGCAAGTTCCTAGGTGGAGACTGAGGTGACCACCACACATGCTGTGTGGAGACGTGCAAGGCTTCTTGGAGAAAACACCCCTTGTGAAAGTGAAGGGATTCCCTCATGTTATACTTCTCTACTGTCCAAATTTTCACAGAGTGTCCAGATTTTTGCCTCATATTTTTGGTCTATTCCTCATAAAATTTATGATTTTCTGGCAATTCACTAGGATGATCTGAGGACTGAAGTCACTAAATAATGACGTATATTTGCACTTCAGAATTCATATCCTTCTGAAAATGCATGTTAACACAAACCCTGATATTCTAACAATTTTCTAAATATATAACAGCAACATTTAAAATCTGTTTCTGTTTTTGGACCTTTGTCTCCCCATTTTGTCAGGTTTTGTCCAGATTTCTAGCACTAAGAGGTTAAGAGGTATGCCCCATGTACAGCCTACTGCATGTCTCTCCCCAGTGCCTTCCCAAGTGTGCACATGGATAGAGCCAGGGGACAGGAGAAGACAAAAGCTTCAAACCATCCCAGTGGCTGTCTCAGTGATTACTCCTCTTGGTTGGCTCTTGGCCAATGATGGGAAAGTACAGATGTGTAAGAAAACTTCTAATAGCAGATGTTCAAATGATCACTGCTGCAATAGCTTTATGGGTTATAACTTGCCCAACATATAACAGCCATACAGCTTCCAAAGCTTCAGGCCACCTTCCATGAGCTCAAGCTGTCAGGTAGCTTCAGCTGGACTGACTAAAAGACAAGACTGAGCACAAAGTCCTTCATAATTTTCCTGCCAACAGAGAGAGGGAGGCTGAAAGGGCAATGTTAGGGACAACAAAAAATAAATGTCTACATCTTGGCATAAAAAACACACCAAAATACAAGGGGGGGTTGGAGGGAGGGAGGGGCTACTGCAGAAGTGATCATTCAAACATCTACTGTTATAGTAACTTTACTTACATAACTGTACTATGTTCATCATATTAATTACTGCTGCAGTAGATTTAGCGATAAGTGTAAATTACACTAGCTTACTACATTTGGAATGTGGAAGGACAAGAGTCCTAGAGCCCCCTGGAGAATAGTCCTAGCAATGCCTGACCTGGACCTAGAGAAGGAATCAAGCTTATAGTGCTTTGCAAAAGTATGTACATAGGACCAAGTAGCAGCTTCTAGAATACTTCTAGAATCCAACCATTTCCAAAAAGCCATAGATGAAGCCAAGGCCCTTGTATAGAGGGCCTTCATCCTGCCTGGGATAGTTTTGTTATGGTGAGTATAATAAAAGGTAATAACCTTAAACAGTCATTACAAAACAGCCTGTTTTGACACAGGCTTTCCCTTCTTACCTTCACTATAAATGGACACTTGATCCTACGATCTGAAAGATTTAGTTCTATAAAAATAGTACCTAAGTTGTCTGTGGACATCCGGGGTATGGAGTATCATTTTGCCTCATTTTTAAGATCAGGAAAGAAAATGGGAGGATAGATAGTTTGGCTTAAAGTAAACTTGGACATCACTTTAGACATAAAAGAAAGATAAGTTCTCAAAGAAACTCTGTCCACGTGGAAATGAGATAGATTTGACTCACCATAAGAGCTTGCAACTCAGATATTCTTCTTGCAGAGGTCAGATAAATCAGTAAAACTGTTTTCCATGTTAAGAACCTCCAGTCAGCCAGGTTAGATGGTTCAAATGGAACAAGTGTTAGCTTCTGTAACACAATATTAAGATCCCAAGGAGGGGCCAATTGTGCAAAACCCCTTCCAAAACCATTTTTACATGAGACTGCATTTGAAAGAGGAATATCCATGCAGAGAAATGCTGAAATGGCTGATAAATGAACCTTGATAGGGAATAAGAAAGGCCATAGAATAGTAACTGACACAAATATAACAGAGAAAAACTAGCCCTGAGTGGGTGCTGGTCATGTTGTTGGCACTAACTAGAAAACCTTTTCCAAAAAAAAAAAAAAAAAAGAAAGCCTTTTCCATTTGCTAATATATGATTTTCAATTATCAGGCGTTCTTGCTTCCATTAGTACCTGCTGCACATACTCAGAATGCAGATGCCTACAAGAAATGAATGTCCTATCATCCAGGTAGTCAGGTGAAGCTGATGTATGTCGGGGTGTATCAAACACCTCTGTTCTTGTATGAATAGATCCATCCTGTGAGGAAGCTTGTGGTAATTGCCCCGGGCCATTTCCAAAAAAATGTAGAACTACGGTTGCCTGGGCCAGAAGGGAGTTGCTAAAATGATCATGGAGGATTCCTTCTGAATCTTCAGAAGTACCTGGGATATTAGTGGAAAGGGTGGAAAAGCATACAGAAGCATTCCTCTCCAAGGAAAAGAAAAGCTATCTGTCTCAAAGGCCTTCTTGCACTGAGTCCTGCAACAGATTCTTGCCAGTTGATTGTTCAGAAAGGAGAAAAAAGGACTACTTCAGGAACTCCACACAGATGGACCAAATATAGGAAGACCCCCTGATAATTTCCATTTGTGAGGGTCTGCCCTTGTCCTGCTCAGCTTGTCAGCTGCATAGTTCTACTCTGATGGAATACAGTATGCCTGTAGATTGAGGCTGTGCTGTGCAGATAACTGGCTGATCTTCAAAGGGGGTACAACCTGGCTCTCCTCTGTTGATGTGGTACTGTCTATAAGTACTTGGAGAGGTCCTAGGGACCAAAGATGATCCACAGAGTTGACGGCCTTGATTGGGGGAAAGTATCTCTTTGATAATTATGTGCTTGCATCTGTCCTTAGTGTCCCCCACACACTGCAATTTTATCCGTCCTGAAACTGCTCCACAAGCAAAGTAAGAGGCATTGGTGCTGACTAACTGCTTTGGAAAAGGAAGGGAGGAGGAGAGACTTGGATTTAAGGCTATCTGTGGTCTCATCCAAATGATTTGTCTTCTGATGAGCCGAAGCACTGGGATATGAAACGGCAAAGGGTGTTGGTTCTGGGACCAAAGAAACTTAAGATACCAACACATCTTTCTTATGTGAGGTCTTGCCAGGAGTAGCAGGGGAATAATAGAATCCATGAGACCCAAAATCCTGAGGTATTCCTTCACAGTGACCAAAGTCTGAGCTGGAAATCTTAGAAATAGATCTAGAAATAGATCTATTTTTTTTCCTGTGGAAGAAAAGCCCTTTGAACTGAGATGTCTAACTGACATCCCAGGAACACGATTCTGTGAGAAGAAATCAAGAAAGACTTTTGAACATTCTCTTGGAATCACAGCTTGTGTAAGAAACATCTCACTCAAGAAAGAGATTCCTGATACTTTGAAAAAGACTGTGCAAAGATAAGCAAGTTGTGAAAGTATGGCAAAATGTGGATACCATGTAACCTGCAATGAGCTACAACTGGAGCTAGACACAGTGTGAACACTCTTGGTGCAGTGGATAGTCCAAAGGAATAGGCAGAGAACAGATAATGTGATATAGTACACAAAACCTTAAGGAACATCTGAAATCTGGATGAATGAATATAAGAAGCATCTGAAATCTAGACGAAGGAATAGGGATCTGATGATAAATATCTTTTAAGTCTAGTGTTACCAGGCAACTTGAAAGAGGAAGGAGAGGTAACAGGTTTTGAAGTGATATCATTCTGAATTTGGGTATTATCACAGACAATATTAGGAAAGAAAGATCCAGAACTAGTCCCCAGGTATTTTTTCTTTGGCATTAAGAACATCCTTCAATAAAAACCCTTCCCACCTTAGAAGAAGGAACAGGTTCTGTCACTACTTAGAAGAGCATGTCATGAAGAACCAGAGGAAACAAAAGAGTCTGATCTGGAGGATAGGGAATGAACTCCTGGAAAGGAGAACTTTCCTCTGACTGCTATCTGTAATCTTGATGAATGATCTTCAGAACCCATTTGTCTGAAACAATCTGTTGCCAAAATGAAAAATGGGGATTCAGACTTTCTGGAAGGAAAAAGGGGCCAAGGTGGAAGGAGGTCAGAAGGTTGCTTGAATAGTTATTTAAACTTGTTGGACTGTTCTTGGTTTTGGGAGGTCTGAGGCTTCTTCTTGGAACACCCTTGCCATTTCTTCTTAAACATCTGTTTACTTGTATTTTGTTGAGACTGTTTATTCTGAATTTTTGCCAAAACTGGATGAGGCATTAGAGAATCCCTTATACATTTTGGAAAAGGACGGCTGACAAATCTTAGGGATTCCCTAGATCAGCTTAGCTCTGTAAAAGAGGGCCAAAAACTAAATCTCTACCCAGATATCCAGAAGGGAAATAAAAATCAAAATTTTAATATTATCTGGGAGGTTTTGAGAATGCAGCCATGCAAACCTCATCAAAACAATATGAGTGTCCATAGCCCTGGGAGAAGTATCAACAGAGTTATACACATGCTGTAAAATATGAGTAGTGACCTATGTAACAGAAGAAACTATATTATTTAAAGCAGAGTTTCCTCACAAGAAGAAACTGCAGATAAAACATTCCTCATACTTTCACAATTATTCTGAACAAACTATAACATATCAGCCTGACAATTCAAAATTCTGAAAAAGATGCAGAAGTATTCACTTCCTTCCCATACTTATCAACAAATTTCCCATCCTTAGAAAGAGTAGGATTCAAATTAATTGTTTAGTAGCAGTGGGATCAACTAAAGCTACAGCTGCTAAAAGACTGAGGAACTTCATATATCCTATCTACTTTTTTAGGGTAGCTGGCTGACTATCAACCCAACTGCAGGGAGTAACATACACATCCTCTAAAACAAACATAACAGGAGTAATAGGTGTAGGTTGTGGAAATCCCTTCTGTAACAATTCATAATATTTTCTAGCAATAGTATCAGAGAAAGAGAAACCCTCACATGGAGAATCAGAAACTGATCTCTCCTCTGAGTCTAAATCAGAAAACTGAGGAGAAACCCAGTATCTATTCCTCCATTTTCCTCTTCAGATTCAGAATTTTGAATTTCTTCAGGAAATGAGTTATCCTACATTCTTCTACAGAAACTACTTTACAAGAAGGATCAATCGCCTAAATTAAAACCTGAGCCAGAATCAGTAAACTACTCTTGTCTATGGAAATATAAGGGTCTATATCAGAACATCGAAGTATTAAAACTTTGAATGTTCTGATATCGAACATCATTCAGCGAACGATAAGATTAGCGAACGATAAGATTAGCGAAGCTGCAGAACAGCAAATTCTTTCCTCGGGAAAGAATTTGGTTGGCCGTTTCTGTGGCTTCGCTATTCTTAGCACTGTGGTGGAAAGTTACGGGTTGGGTTCAGATAAGTGTGAGATTGTTTGTATGTTAGGGTTAGGGGCAGGTTAAGTGAGTTAGGGTTAGGGCGCAGGTTAGGTGTGTGTACGATAGTGACAGACTTTAGGGTTAGGGGCGGTTTAATTCAGTTAGGGTTAGGGCGCGGATTAGGTGAGTGTGCGATAGTGACGGACCTTAGGGTTAGGGTTTGGGTAAGGTAAGTGGGTAGATAGTAGTGTATGTTTAGTTTAGTGTAGAGTTAAATGTAGGAATTTAAGTGTATGTCTGTGGTTGCTGTTAGTTTGATGTGCTTGTGTTGTGTATATGTGTTTCAGAGGAATGGAAAAAAATTTGCTGTTCTGAATGTTCAATATTTTCATGTTTAGATGCTTTGGGACCCATGAAATAGTGTTCGCTATTTTCATCTTTCGATAACATGATATAAATGCAAGTATAAGGAGGAGTAGACACATGCTTAGTTTTCTATTTCAACAGGAAAAATTGGTCCAATTATGTTACTAATGGTAGCAGCAGCTTCTCCAAGGATGGGCACAGCATTCCTTCCCTGCTTTCTTCTCCCAGGACTGACAAGAAGGGCTCTTCCTTACTCACTGAGGGGACCCTGACAGCCACAGATGATATGGCTAACCTCTCTTCCACAGTGGCTGTAGGTGCTACAATAGCGGGATCTGGGGTAAAGGTAAAGGCTGATGTACAACAAATGGCCACAGCAGAGCAACCCACCTGTGGCTGAGGCATATTGCTAGGCCCTGCTGTGGTAGTAAGGCTGTTTTCTTATTTTTTTTTTCTTTTTGTGGTTTGTAGAAGGGCTACCCATGAGATCTATAGTTTGTTCCATGGTCAGGCCTAAAATTGTGCCTCTTTCCTGGGAGGACAGGCAGCAAAGCTGTTAAAAACTACAAGTCTTTAAAAGTCACTTTTTTTCACAGAAAAGCACAGTGAAAAGCACTTTAAAACACTTTGCCATCCACCAAAAAAGTAAAATAAGCATAATTTTTCCAAAGAAAAAAATGTTTTTGTTAGATATATATATATATATATATATATATATATATATATATATATATATATATATATTTAGAGATTTATCATTAGCGGATCGGAGTTCCGCTGTGGCAACCCCTAACCGGGAAAAGCCGAAAGACTTTTTTATAAATGCATATACATTTCTGTTTATTAGAATATATATATGTACACACACACACACACACACACACACACACACATATATATATATATATATATATATATATATATATATATATATTGTGTGTGCGTAGAAAAATATAGCTAGCTAAATGCATGTACACTTGTGTTTGTTAAAATACATTTAGAAAAAAATATCTAGTTAAATGCATGTACACTTCTGTTTGCTAGAATATATGTAGAAAAATATAATCAGTCAGATGCATGTACATTTCTGTTTGCTAGCATGCATATATATATATATATATATATATATATATATATATATATATATATATTAAAGAGTTAAACAGCTCTTAGCTAAAACTCAAGTAAAAAAAGGCATCCAGTTGTTTGCAACATGAATGTAACAGTGTCTTGTACAGCTGCAAGGGAAAATGTTGATAAGGATGACTCCTTAATTCCTGCAAGGAAGGAACAACTCCCTACCAGGCTTGAGGCAAGAACAACTCACTAAATTGTCACATAATTCACCCTGAAACAGTACACAAAGTAGCTTAACAACAGACTGCATTACATCAACATCAAAAGATTCCTTTCATAAAAAGTGTATACAAGGTCATTAAAGTGTATAATGTTGGATCTGATTTCTTGTTAGATCTGTGTGCACTGGAGGTCATCATCCATGCAGTTTGGAAAGTATAATCTGAAACAGTAAAGCTGTAAACTGTACAGTATTGTATGTGTTGTCTGTTACATAGACAAGTTATTTTATTAGTACTGTGCAAAGTTAATAATATACTGTTGAAAAAGTTAAAAGTCTGCAAAGTTTAATGCAGTGATCAGACTTTGGTTCTCTACAAGGCAAGCAGCATTCAGCAGAGACATCAGCATGTCTGCATTTCATTTTTCAGTTTTCAGTTACATTAAACAACTTTTAAACTGACAGGAAAGAAGAACACTCCCATTTAAAAGTACAATACAGTCTTGTGACAGTCCATTAAAACACAAAACTCCTAGCTTTAAAATAACTGAAGGAAAGTGATAAAACACAAACAATATTTAGAAAATGGAAGATTTTTCACCAAATGGAACTTATCTGCAAAGCAATGGAACAACACCAAGCCAACCGTAAATCCTCAAAATCCTTAGATGAGTATATTCCTCTGTGGCAGTAAAGTTCTAGGGTTTATACATATATATAGATATGTATACATATATATTGGTGTATTTTCAATTTTTCTATACATATAAACATTTTATTCAATATATACTTTTTATATAAAATAGGGGTATTTAAACATACATATGTATTTATTTATTTATATATTTATATATTTACTCATTATTTAACAGTAGCATATTTCACATGCATTTATACATCATAATTGTATTTGTATGGTGTTTTGCATTGATGTTTTTTTAAATATTTGTAAATTTTATTCTTACATTCTTACATATATATTTAGCTATAATGTTTTTTTACATATAATTTGTGAGTAGTCATATAAAGTCAGTAAAAAGAGAAATTGTATGAGAAAAATTACTACATAACCGGATAGGGAAATACATAGTATGTATACGGTCTGTTTTCCTTTTTCTTTCATATAATATGGTCTTCTTTTATAAAATATGTTTTTTTACAAACATAAATTTTATAAATATACGTGTTTTATAAAAATATCTTTTTAAATATTTGTAACCATACATGTTATTGATTGGTAGGATGAAATACAAGTGATTTTTTCTAAATACACACAAATATTAGAATGTGTGTATAATACAAAGATTTTAAAAATTTTTGGTTTTTGGTTAATTGATTAATTGAAGCTGTAATGGCCAGCCAATGAAGTTTAAACTGAATGATATAAAAGGAATGCAAAATGTGTTATCTGTGATTCTGATGAAGTCTCCGGAGGGAGATGAAAGCGCTTAATCCATGTTTTTTGTTTTATAAGCTGTATCATTAAAGTTTCTTCATTTACTGAATTATTTCAGAACGTTTTATTGGTGGAATGAAAGTGTTTTAAGAGGGAAGACAGCCTTCATTACACCGGAGCTACACTTTGTTATCTATAAAGTTCTAGGGTTTGGCACCCTAACACATCTTTTAATCAGCTCAGCTCGAGCTGCCTGACAGTTTGGGTGCATAGAAGGTGAAGCTTTGGATGTTGGCCAGCTGTTATATCACTGGCAGGGTATAACCCATATATCTCAGGCTACTGCAGCAGTGATCAGTATGATGAACATCAAATGTGCTAATACAGTGAGAAAAGGCCTGATGGTTGGAAGTCTACCAGGGAAAATTGCCAACAATAAATAAATGACAGCTATAAACAATCTTTTAATTTTCTTGGCAGCCAGTAACACTTGTCTGCGAGATAAGTATAACTCTTATTGACATTTTTACTTTCTTGACAGCTAGTGAGAAATCTGGGTCTTCATGCTATTTACTAAAGTTTTAAATCAAAGTGGGCAGTAAGTTATACAAGTACTTAAAGGATTGAGAAGCTGCTTCATAATCAGTCTATTTCTTAATTCTGCTGTTAAGATATTCATAATCAAAAATGTTCACTTAAGTGTAAACAAATATGATGCAACTTTAAGAGTTGTCATGTAGCAGAGTGGAAATTATTATTAAAT